>NW_010515807.1:0-54223 GCF_000687285.1 Phaethon lepturus
GCTGTCCAGTGAGTGGTCGAGGCGCCAGGGCCTTTCCTCGGGAGGGCCGGGGGGAAAGTTCACCAGGGCCGAAAAGCGCTCCGCTTCGCCTCGGGGGCTGTGGAGGGAATGGGACCTCCGTTTAACGGGCTTTGGCTTGCCCGGGATTAGTGACTGTGTGGGGCCGAGTTGCGGGTCATGCATGAGCTGCCCTGGAGCCCAGGTAGTGTTGCCTCTTACCTCCTGAGGCTTCCCATGCTCTCTCTGCCTCCCAGCGCTGCGGAGGCAGGAGCTGTTGCTGATGTTAAGCGAGGAGCTCTGGAGATCTTCTGGTGGGTAAGAGGATTATGAGGCTTCCATGTTTATTCAGCCTCTGGCCTTGCTTTTGTGAGTGTGGCCATGATATCTTGTAGCTGGAGACCTGCTTGCTGGGGGTAAGACTCATTCTCGATACCAAACTTATCTGAGAGGTTCCTGGGGAATTGCAGCTTTTAAGTGCAGATGCAGTGTGACTGCCCTGAACTGATGGTATTGAGGTGCTTTCTTCTAAAAATAGGTAACTAACTAACATGTAGTTGTCTTGGTTAATTAAAGTCAAACTTAAATGCCAGTGATGTTGTCAGTTTACAAAGGTGATTAAGGGCAGTCTTTGTTGGGAGAAATTCTGTATAATTTGTCGAGTACATAACATAAAATACATATTTTTAGCAATGGAGGCTCCATATGACGGCACTGAAGTAACTGTGGTAATGGAGGAAATAGAGGGCACTTACACTTACGCGTCACCAGTGCCGTCTAAGAAGAAAAAGAAATATAAAAGTACTGGTGATCATGGAGAAAAAGCTAAAAAGCCTAGGTAAGTTCTTTCTGTCTTAATTTAGTGCCTGTGTAGGATATGGGAGCAGTTTTTCTTTTTTTGTGGCAGGAGTGGACTTTGCAGTGCACTGGGAACACTTCATAGTGTAAAATTTTTTATAGAAAAAAATTATCTTGACCCTTTAACCCCACTCTGACATCCTTGCCTTTGTGGATGCTACTGTTGCTTAATACTGTGTGCCCCAGAATAATTTGCTTTAGGCTCTTTCTCCTTACTTCAGAGGTTCTCCTCAGAATCTTAGTTTTCATTTGGTTAAAAAATGCATTTACAAGTGGAATTGAATGTAACGTGCTTGTCATTTGACTTTGAGACAAACATAAACCTTGTGGATTTCTTTTTCCAAAGGAATTTATGTAGAATGATGTTAACATTTCACTCTCTGGTTGCGTTTCAGATCTGCTTACCTCCTCTACTATTATGACATTTACTTGAAAGTACAGCAAGAGCTCCCTCACCTCCCTCAATCTGAAATCAACAAAAAGATAAGCGAGAGCTGGAGGTTGCTCAGTGTGGCTGAAAAAAGCTATTACTTGGAGAAAGCCAAGCTAGAGAAAGAGGGATTGGACCCGGTAAGTCATCCTTCTGGCAGTTCTTTGCCATGTGAAGAGAGAGGCACTTAACTGCTTACACAGCACTATGAGAGAATCACTTAACTGCAGATTCCAGTTTGTATTTCTGCTTAGGACAGCCTATAAAGCAGCAGTGTGAGGCCACTGCCTCTTGCTTTTGCCTTCTGTTCAGTGAAGGGATAATGTTTTGAAATTCAAGATGGATATGTCTAGTACCCACTGATGGGGATGGTAGTTATATTTGTGTCATGTCATCAGGGGGATTGATGATAAAACCAGGGCTGAGAGGGATTCTGCAGGCTCTGTCATGTGGAGGAATTCCTAGTAAACTGCCTCAGGAAACCAGTTGAACTTTAGGCATGAAAATAGCAGGATTGAGAACTGAATCTCTTCCTTTTCTCCTATTTGTTTATTCCATACTCTTTTTTTGCCAACAGAACTCCAAGGTGTCTACTCGAACAACAGTAGTTCCAGACATTCCGGGTTTCCGTAAGATTCTTCCACGCTCAGATTATATAATTATTCCCAAAACCACTCTTCAGGAGGACAGGAGCAGGCAGTCGCTTGAATTGTGTGTGACGCAGGGTCGGGCACCGTCTGAAGGTTTAACGGCTTCCACTAATATCACAAATGTCTCCCGTGATGCTGTGCAGAACATCCTTTCTGTGGACTCGAGCCATGTTGGCATTTCTGAGCAATGCATTGCCATTGAAGGACTGGCAGAAGAGACTGCTTCCTTTGGTCAGCCAGATGCTGTGGAAGAAGTGGTTGCATCAGAGGTTCTTTCTCACTATGTTGGGCCTGTGACAGAGAAAGTGGCTGGAGATATCCTCTTGGATGAGGCTGCTTTGGAAATAGAAGGGCAACCGTATCAGACAGCTCAGGTAGTTATTGAAGAGACTCTAGTTAGCAGCTCCACAGACATCTCCAATGGGAGCATTGCTGTGGCCCGTCCTCAGGTTTCGGATGGTGTGTCTGTGGTGACCGTGGTGACTGGGAGGGTAAGTTTTTCAAGTGACACTCAGACTCCTGTCAGCGTCTCACCTGAAATGTCTGATTTGAAACATTAAAACAAAATGCTGTTTAAAACATTTTACTTGAGAACCTTGGTGGCTGCAGGACATCCTGTATTGCCCAGCGTGCTTAGGCTCTGTGATGAGGGAAACAGTAACTTTTGTAAGTCAGTGATTACAATGTGTTTGCTTGCAGATTGACTCTGCCATATGCTGGTATCACTTGTGTCTTAAGATGACCGCTTGAGGTTTTTAAAATTATTTCCTATAACAATACTTGGGGTGTGTTCTGCAGTTGGACTACAAGATTTTGGGGAGAAAAAATGTTACTTCTGTGCTCCTTATAGCTATTTTGTTGGTTGTAGAGAGGTAGAAGGGAGTCCTTTTAGGTTGAGGTGTTAGGGATTAGTTATAGAAAACCTTATTCTGTGAAGGATTGGATCTGCTGTTTTCAGTTTCAAGCTGTGAAGAGTTTGGTAATTTCCAGAGTAGACCTGGTAAGGCCATTGCTTTTGAAATGATTGCTCTTCTTTCCTGCTTTCTGGTCTCATCAGTCCTTAAGACATATGCTCAGTGGTACTGTTAATGAGAGGGTGGGACACAGGTCACCATGTCTGTCGTTTTCTGCATGTATTTTCCTTTTGACTTCGTTTTAGGATGCTGAAGAGAGTAGCTCCTCCGCACCTGCTACACAGTTTATTATGTTACCCTTGCCAGCTCATTCTGTTGTGGACAACCCAGCATCAATTAAATTGGTAAGAAATTCAGAGACTTGTATGGTGTTTTAAGGTATGGATATATTAGCATAGGTTTGTCTTAAAGGTGTTGGGAGTATGAAGGGTTTGTTCATGGTCCAGTTCTTAAAAGATACTCCAATTTGGAGTCATCATGTCAGTTGATATGTTTCTTGTCCCTGGTTGCATGCCTTGTGTATGCTAATGGGAGTCTCTGACTTCCTAGAGTGTCTTATACGGCCTGTTCCTGCTACCTTCTTCCTTGAGGAGTTCTTGGAAACAGGTGGAGTAGATAATGCTATCACAACCCACCTGGCCAATAGCAGTTTCAGTGTTGCCCCTTTCAGGGTTTGTGTAGCCATCTATGTCCTCTACTTGGATGCATATTTGTCTTCATAAAATACCAGCGTCCATCCCTTTAAGGGCAAGAATCTGCTCTTGTGACAGGAACATGTGAGCTCCCCAGTCTTGTGGATGGCCGTCACTTTGTCCACGTGACAGGAGAGGAGCAGTGACATAAGGTTTTGAGAACTCATGTAAAAGGTTGTGTGGCCTGTTACATGAGGAAGAATAGTGTTATTTCTCTAATCTAACCACTCCAGCCACCTGTATTTTTGTAGCCGTTGTAGGTCTTTGTTGCACAGTCAGCACTGCAGCTCCTAGTGTTGTATAAGCTAGCATCAAATCCTGTTTTCCAGGTCCTCTGTGCGTCTAGCTGGTGAAACACTGCAGATATTTATAGTGGTGCACAGCTTGATATTCTTCCAGGTGTCTTAGGGAGAATGGAAATACCTTAGGTTTGTGTGCCTGAGGAGAAGTGCCTAGCTTAGATTGTCCGATTTCTTTGACAGCAGCACGTGCATTTCGAGAAAAAAATGTACCTACTGGGGACTTAGAGCACAACAGCTCCCTCCGGAGTGTTGAGTAAAGAATATTGAGAAGTGCTGCCCTGACAAAAACTCAATGTGTTGATGCAGTTGTCCTGGCAAAGGTGACAGGTTCTGCTTTAGTTGTCTTTATAAATAGCGCCTGGTGGTGCTGTTGGTGTTACAGTAATTTATAGCAAATTACAGTAAAGCAGCAGGGAGTACTTGACTGCTGCATACGACAACAAATTACTGTTGTTGTAAAACTGCCTCTGGATCATGAGTGCTTGTCTTTAAGTTTTGTTGCCCCATTGGCATGAGTCTATTAATCAGATCTTGCCTCACTGTGGACTGCTGTTGGAATAATTTTTATACCATCTTCTTATGAATATGAAAAAGTCATAATAAAA
This sequence comes from Phaethon lepturus, assembly GCF_000687285.1. Classification (NCBI taxonomy): domain Eukaryota; kingdom Metazoa; phylum Chordata; class Aves; order Phaethontiformes; family Phaethontidae; genus Phaethon; species Phaethon lepturus. Next base: position 4,449 of record NW_010515807.1, read on the forward strand.
CTGTTACATCACTGTAAATACACGGTTAGCTTCTCCAGTAGATTATATGCGTTGTTCATCTCTGAATGAATTTGATCTAAATTCTGGTAATACTGAAGGCTCTTGTATAGACTGAACATTTAGACTCAGAGTAATTAAGGTACTGACTCACTCTGATCCCTGTGTGGTGATTGATCAGTAAAAGGAATAATAGTGGAGGGCTGGTGATGTGCTGAATGACGTTTGCAAAGTGCTTATGAGGAAAAAGGAAGTGATAAGCACAGCTTTTGTTTTTTCAGCTTTGTAGAGAAATTCTTGACAACTCTCGTTTTAGACAACCACCTACACTCGCAGGGGACATGGAAATTGCACCAATCCTGGCTGTTCCTTCACTTACGTCACCAGGCATAAGCCACCAAAATGCCCAACGTGTGGGAACTTCCTGGGAGGGAAATGGATCCCAAAGGTAAATTTGCCTTTCCTTCCCTTATTTTCAGACAAAAAGTGCTGGTTTTGTGAATGCCTGTGATATTTCTAGACCTGTAAATCTAGCACAGGAGGTCAGATATGCCATAATTGATCCCTGCACTTGTGTTCCAATGCCTGTGCTGGAGCAAGTCACCATTGCAGAGGACAGTTGGCCAAGGTGAGACAGACCTGAAATCACCGTACCTTGGGCAAAGATGCCACTTGTAATGGTGGGTGTCAGAATAGATGGGGCTGCATTTGGTAACGCGCTCTCATTGCAAGGTCACATACTCTTCTGGCCCTCTGCCTGTGTTATAGTTCCTGTGACTACGAGGAAGGCATTGCCTGTTCCTCCTGCTACAGTCCTAGCTAAGCTTAGGGATTTGGTTGAACCATTTGTTTTGTGGTAATTTGTCTGTGTTTGACATTCTTCTACAAATTGAAGTTTTCTGTGGTCTTTCAACATGTCATTCCAACATGTGGTCTTTCCACATTCTGTGGTCTTTTTTCAACAGAAAGGAGGAACAATTCTCAGCTGTAGCAGCTATATGATCCTTTGGGAGCTAGCTAATAAAGTTGATCTAGTGGAAGCTGAAGTTCTGTTGGGTATTGTTGACTCATGGCTGTGTCTGATCGTTCATGATGATCTGACCATTGACTAGAAGGAAATACCCAGGTGTTGGTAGAGTTGTGAAGTTTGAATGGCAAAGTCTTTCTCCACATGATGCCAACAACTTAAGTAGAGTAGGTATCTCTTCTAGCTATATACAGGAAAAAAATACTTGCTCCTTAAACCTTGGCCATGTCATGGTAATTAGCCAGCTCTGAACAGATGTGCATTCATTAAATTTCTGTCTGAAACAAAGCTCTTCAGGCACAAGTTAAAAGATATTCTCAGTGCGGAAATTTGCATTGGCATTCAGTGACTTTATGTGAATGTGTTCTAGATCCATCCATTTGTTCTGTGTCTAGATCCATTAAGCACTTAAGGGCAAGAACATTTTTAGGCAGCTTACAAACTCTGTAGTTTCTGAGCTGATGGCTAGGTTTCTTATGTGGTAGGATACAAATAGTGATGATGGCTTCTTAGCTTTTCTTCTGTAAACCTGCTGAAGTAGATGGCTAACTGCAAAAACATGTTTCTGCCTGAATATGGCATGCCTGCTCCTGTTAAATCCTACATTGATTGGAACTGAAAGGTTGTAGAGGGACTTTGCTTTCTGGCTTTCAGTTTTGTTCTGCTCTTCTGGGAACATGTTTACATAAACAGTTCCACTTGTTTTATGGTATCATGCCTTGGAAAAAACATGCGCCAGCAGTTTTATTTTAACTGGTGATAACATCAGTAGAACTGAAATTAAATATATATATACACCTTCCTGTTCCTTAGAAAAGGGACTAGGTTAGAAGATGTCTGTTTTTAAAAACCTAGATTATCCTTCCCAGTATGAACTCTGTAGAGAGCTTAGAATTCTGTTTATCATGCCAGAAACTCTTGATTCCATTTCTGATACCTTCTTGGATATTACTGGTTCAGTGTTCCATCGTACCTTCGTTGACCCCAATACATGGCTTCTGTAGCCTTAGTCTTTAAGGTAACATTTTTCTTACAGTAAAAAAACCTTCCTGAGTAATTCTGTGTTTCCTGACTTGCTGAAACGCATGCTTTTCTGAATGCATATGTCTAAAAGATACAAGTTCTCTATCCCTTTGGTTCCTCAATAATGTGGAAGAACAGACAGCGTCAGAGAGCTGAAGCTATGAAAGGGGAGCGTAGGTGGTGGGTCCTTGTTTCGGAGGGTGGTGGGTGAGTTGATGCTAATGGTGATATTTGGGGAAGTTTAAGAAAGATTGATTCTTCAAAGTAAACAATGTCTAAAAATAATACATGAAGGGCTAGGAGGCTAGATAAAAAGTTAACAGGGACTTTGCTGTCGTAGGAGATGATGTCTTTCTCTTGTACAATTCACTGCTTAAACACTTAGGATTTTGCTGTTTTGTTCCAGCATTAAATAGGCCATGGCAAACCTGGCATACGTGAAGCGAACTTACTTATCTGTGAAAGCCTAAAGCTCTAAAATGTGACTGTCTCTTTGTTTCCAGGAAAAGCAACCAAAAAGCAAATCTGAGCCAAATTCAGGCACCCCTCTTAAACCTCCGGCAGCTAAAAGAGGTCAACAGTCAGTATTCACAGAACCAGCAGCTGTTAGCGAGAGTACCTCCAAGTCTGCCTTGGAAAGCTCTGAAGCTGTCAGCCAGCTGCTGAATGCTGTGCCTGTTGGAGGGCAAACGCAGGAGACAGAGTGGGAGGAAGTGATCGTCTCTGAGGCTCATGTTCTTGCGAACGATGTGCTTGCTGAAGACAGAGGGAGTGCTGTTGGAGTGATGCTGGGTCAAGAGAGCAAACGGCAAGGAGACTCTTCTTCAGAGCAGGCAGAGAAAGATAGCGTAGGGCTGGGGATGCCACCATCCTCTGAGGTGCCGAGTCCAAATGCCTCTGCAAAAAAGCCAATGGGGTGAGCCAGTTTTCCATACGTTACGGGAGCGTATGATGTCTGTTGTGTGCTGATAGGACTAATCCAAGAAATTGAAGGCTGTTGGCAGTGCTTCCTGTAAGACCTGTTCTGTTTACTGTCTGTTTTCTGCCCGTTCAGGATTGTTCCTTTTGGATCGTTTTGTCCATCAGAGCTAATTTTTTTAAAAAATGACAAATTGTTGTCACAGGGCGGATGTATCCTTAGCATATCACAGCATACCATAGCTGTGATTATTGTGCTAATAAAGCACAGTTCAGGGAAGAGGAGAAAATTGAGGCTGAGGGGGGAACCATGGAATTCTTTTCCAATTGTAGCTCTTGTCTTTCAGAATTGATGCTCCAGCTGCTACACACAAAGGACAAGATGTAAAGGCTAAATCAAGACCTAAGCCCTCTTTGCTGGCAGCAGCAAGACCCATGCGAGCCATTCTGCCTGCACCAGCCAGTGTGGGGAGAGAAGCCAGCACTGAGCAGCCTAGCAACAGACAGGCCTTTGCAAATACCGGTAAAAGCAGTATTCTCTGGTATGCTTTGGGAGTGGTTATCTTTCCTCAACACATTGAAGTTGAAGTGGTCTCTGTCAAAGAATAAGATATGCTTGAAGGGAGATAGTGACCTACCCTAGAAAAAAACCTACTCTCTCTCTCTCTAGCTGAGAATGCAGGTAAGTGGGACATGAAACACCTGCTTGGGTCATTTCAAGTTCAGAGGAAAAATCTCACATGACTATGGTGGAATTTACTAAAGATGGAACAGGACCTGTTTTCTCATATCTAACCTGCTGCATCCTTTTCCTCCAAGACAAGCATTCCCCTGTGAGAACATCAGGCCTGAAGCCCAGTACACTGAAACAATTGGGCCAGTCAATTCTGCAGCCACCGAGTGCTGAGGAGCGAAAGGTACCTATGTTTTGTTCTTCAAATGCATGTTATTTCCTGTGGATTTTTTTCCCCCACATGAGGGATATGACCTGTGTGTTGAGAAATAGAAGATAAAAATGTAGCAGCCTTATGATGATGAGATCTGTGACAGTTTTTATGGCATGGCTTGGAAGCAGCATGAATGCTAGATGGCTGAATGTAGGAATTGACCTGAGAGATGCTGTTGCACAGTCCTTCTGTTGGCTGCTTTGAGAACCTCCCAGCTACTTCCAGAAGACGTTTTGAGGATCTGCTAGTGCTCTGATAATCTGACATGCAGTACTGAGTCTTTCACCTGTGAAATGTGACAGAGTATGCCAAGATGCTGGAATACTTCTGTTTGAATTGTAATACCTTAGTATGCAAAACAATGCCTTGTAGTCCTCTGATATTAAATGAACATTAATTGGTTTCTTGGGGGTAAAAAGTGCTAATAGGATTGCTTACAGGATGTACGTATTCAGTAGTAGGTGTCTCATGGGTGTTTTTTCTGCTTTCAATCTTTAGCTCCACAGTGCTTTGACCAGCAGGGCATCTCAGGTTAAAGTAGTGGAGGTCAAACCAGACATATTCCCTTCCTACAAGTACAGCTGCACCGTAACTTTGGTGAGAATTTTCCAGATGATCTGACTTATGCTGTGGGGAGTGTCATCTCTGGGATGAGATGGTTCTGTGACTTTTGTTTTACTGACCTGCAGAAATGTATCTTGTATTTAATGTGAGACAATCTGTACTTTATGTCATCTGTTGACCTAATTCAGGGTGACTCTACTCTGTTGCAGTCATGTTTGGGACCTTGCTAAGAACTGGAGTTTTCTTCATGTCCTAGCATAATCCCCGTCCCTTCCGTGAGTTTAGCACGGAGGATCAGCGGTTTCTGAATGAGTTTAATGTGTGAGTGCTTGTGGTCTCTGGAACTGGCGCCAAAATGTTTGAGTGCCAGTGAAAATACTCTGTGAAGTGACAGGGCCTGCTATTTGACCTTTAAATGAGGTGTTACAAAGTGGCGAAAAAGCATATGATACTCAAGCAGACTTTTCTAGACTCTTGTTGGCATCTAAAAGTCAAGGTCAGCAAACGTCTTTGTCGTGTCATTCAGGATTTAGGATTGGCAACATCACGTGGCAGAGGGAAATGCAAGAACCCCTCTTGTAGTTACGTGTATACAAACAGGCACAAACCACGAATCTGTCCAAGCTGCGGATACAATCTTGCCAAAGACAGAGCTGAGAAAACAGCAAAATCCCTGGTAAGGTTCAGAATAGTTTGTCTTACCAAATGGCTATTGTGGGGTGGGCAGGGAAGTACCTTAATTTGCAAGCGCCTGTGGGAACATTTAATTTTTCTTTTTTTTTTTCATTCTGGTAAGCTTTTCTAACAGAATAATGTCCTGTTGAAAAGACTTATGATGATGTTTTTACTGTCCAAATGCTGCAACAGTGGTGCTTCAGGCTGCGAATGAGACTGAGTGCACTCAGTTCTACCACTGGATGTCTCTGTAGCTTAAAAATGCTTACAATGTGTCAGTACATGCTGGGGAAATCACCCCTAAAGTCACATTTGTTGTGTCAGCTTTGTTGAACTTCAGATTTCCATCAAGAAACTCCCAAGTACGCTCTGCTTTGTGACCAGTTTGTGGCTAATATCAGTTGAATTGGCAAATCTTGTATTAGACCTTCCTATTTTTAGGGGTTTGTAGTGCAGCTTTACTTCCAGCCTGAATTTATTTCTGGATGTAGTATTTTTTTCTGTTGTAAAAAGATGTTTTTCAGTTGTCTGCTGTTCTACATGGATGTAAATAATGTATTCTGGGTTTTGTTTGCATGGGATTTTTTTGCATTTGAATTTTCAAAGGTTAGCTTTTCTCATACAGAATTGTTTTGTTTTTAAAAAAAAAAAAAAAGCTGTCCTGTTCTTAGCTGACATGCTCACTCAGCATATAGACAGGCTACATTTTCGTCTGTGTGGTAATATGACTCTTCCACTTGTCTTTTTTATTTTGAAGAACATAACTTTGTGTAGGGTTTTTTAAAAAAACAAACAAACTGAAATGGCCTGTGTGAAACTCAAACATAAGCAGCTGTGTAAGGAAGAGGCAGTGTGCTTGCCTCTAAAATGCAAGCTGTGTGGCTTGTCTCTTCCGCATTTAGTTTTTTCTTATTTTCTGCTTCTAGATCTGTTTAACATTCCTATCACACCGTTCATTGTTGCCGCTGCACTTTTGGACTGATCATTTATCTCATTGGTAAATTAGACAGAAAAACAGGTTGAAATGTTGGCAGAAGAGTTTAAGTGATTAAACAGATGAGCCTGTTTGTGTTCTTCTGAGCCACCTAGAGTTTCATTCTCCCGTGCTTGTGCATTTTGTCTTGATAGCATATGTATGTTGGGGGGTGTATGTCTAAGGACTGTAGTTGATCACTTGTAATTGATTAGTGCATTCTGTACATCACAGCCCCTAGTTCACATTTAGCACTTGTTTCCTCTAGCTTCTGCAGAGCTGTGCAGACTGCCATGGCTGTTGGAGCATGTTATACAGGAGAATGTGCTGGATAACCTATGGTGAAAGGCAGTGACGATTGCCAGGATTATTGACATGTTTATGTACCTATTGATGGTTGTCCTCACCCTCTTGATCCTTCATCTCTGCACTAACACTTCAGTTTAGTGGCAAATCTGTGATGGTCTAGCAGTATTATAGGAGTTCCTGAAAGGCGGGGCTGTAATAAAGTATTTTTGGTGAAGTTACTTAGACTTGAAGCTACTGTCTGGGGTCAATGATTGAGCAGTGGAGTGGAGGTCAAGTCCATGGGGTACAAAGGTTATTGTGTTTACTGTGCATGTTCATCCCTGTGCTTGCCTAGTTGAATATTTGAGCGTTTGACTTGCTTTCTAGGAGGTCAGTCCAGGTCAGTCTGTGTTGAACACCAATGAGCCCCTAACGCCATCCCAGAAAGAGATCCAACGTCAATCCACCCTGCAGTTGCTGCGCAAGGTAATGCAGATCCCAGAGAATGAATCAGAACTGGCTGAGGTCTTCACGCTCATCCATGAACTCAACAGCTCACGGCTCATCCTGTCCAACGTGAGTGAGGAGACAGTCACCATAGAACAGACCTCCTGGTCAAACTACTATGAGTCTCCATCTACGCAGTGCCTCCTCTGTAACAGCCCATTGTTCAAAGGGGGACAGAAGTAAGACTCTGTTTTAGACTTGTGACTCTTTCAACCTCGCGCTGATATCCTGTGTTAAAAGAGTGCCTGAAATAATATTTGCTTTAGCTCCTGGTACTGAAACTGGTGTAAGTGATGCTGAATAAGCAACATGTGTGTGGAAGGGGTTTAGCTGGTTAGTGATAAGCTGTTTCTCCTGTGCAGTCTAGTTTTGTCATAGTTACCATTTCCATACAGCAGAAGAGCTGCTAAGTCTGGATGTAGGGTGTTTGTTTTTTTTTTGTGAAATGAAATCTTTTCATTAGTCATCCCTTCTTTGTTTTCCAGTTTGGTGTTTTGAGGCTGACCGACGCAAAGTTGTGGAATTATATATGTGCATTATGTGACTTCTCTTTTCTCTCTCTTCCTGATTGGAATATTCCTAGTGTGGATCTTTTTGCTTATGATGTTTTTGTTCTTTTCATGGCTTAGCGTGGGCTTGAGTGAATCCTTTTTTGGAACAAATATCCAAATTGAAACTTGAAGCACTTTCAGAAATTACCGGTGTATAGGCTAGATTACCTTACTAGATTTGTATAAAAGCCCACAGGATATCTCCTCACTAAGTCTGCCTAACATCCTCCTGTTGCCAAATGCCTCAGCTGAAATGTTTCCCACAGCAAAATGTCGGGTAGCTTACTGCTGTGTTTCTTTCTTCAACTAAAGATTTTCTTGATACCAATTAAGGGTGTTTGCTTTGGTCGGTCTAGTACTAATTGAGATTTTTTTCCAGAAGAGGAACTTTTTATACTCAGTAATTTTTGCAGAACAGTGCTGTCTTCCACCCTCTCCATCACCTTGTGACTTACCAACCTGTGCATTGTAAATACTTGCTTCAATGCTGGGCTGCTTTGCAATGCTCTGCATGTGGGACTCTCACATGTGCCTGCATAGGCTCTAATTAAACCCCTGCCAGTGGGAGGGAGCTAGCTTTGACTTTGATTCTTATTTTCTGAGGTGGACAGCTATATTTCTGCCTCTTAGGGCGCAACTGAAATTTTCCTATCTGAACTTCCTCCTTGGCAACTGTATGGGAGAGGAGCAGGTCTTTCTGAATCTTTGTGTGTGCAGGGACAGGCTGTTAGGTAGAATGTGTTGTCACCATTTGTTGCCCCACAGCAATAGGGCTGACACTTCTCCCAGGGCAGCTGGGGCCATAGATTTTTACCTCTCAAATGCTATGTGCCCAGTGAATGGGGCTGGAGAGCTGCTGTAGTGCTGTTAAAATGTGAGCAGTGACCTGACTGCCGGGGGAATCCATTTCACACCAGAAAAAAAAATTACATTTTAAAATTAGGTGAACTGGCTTAGGCTGATGTACTAATGAACTGATCTCAACTAGAACATTTTAAGTTACTGCAGGACTGGACTGAAAAACCTGTTAGCTTGACTGAGTGGTCTTTTGTTATCCATTACAGTTCCCTTGCTGGTCCTCAGGAGTGCTGGCTGCTGACCGCTAATAGATTACAGGTGGTTACAGCTCAGGTCAAAGTGTGCTTGAACCTACAGTGTCTGGCCCTCCATAGCTTCACTGATATTTACACAGGTAGGAAAAATGTGAGCATACCAACGTAAGGCATGACTACAGTCTAAACCCTTCAGAAGCCTTGGAACTGTATCAGGTCATTGTCTTTGCACAGAAAAGCTTATTCTCTGTCTCAGCATATTAAACCTGAATTATTTTTGACTTGCACTGTTCTGGTGCTTCTGCAAGTAAATCTGTATTTGTGAGAAAAACATGTGAATGCTTTGATGAGAAAGACTGTGCCTTGCTTCACCAGCGTAGTTCTCTGTGTAAGTGGTAAATGTTGAGTTCTGCAAGGCAGCCCCTGAGTTCATAGGCAAAGACGTCTCTGCCAAGTGCTGTTTCTCAGTGTTGACTAGTGAGACTTGAGTGGCAGTTACTGTGGGCCTCCTGCAAGGCAGCATGGAGCTGAGGAGATGGATTGGCTGCTGTTGCTTCTAGCCTTTTTTAAATTTAAAAGGCTGTGAAAGGAGCTAGTAGAGGGAACAGTCCCAGAAGCATTATCCACATGTTTCCATTATCCTCTGACCCATACTTGCATGAGTATGTTGTGTATCAGTAAGGAATATATTTCTTGTGAGGAAGATCTGGATCCCTACAGACAATAACTGTCTTGTTTTAACTCCAGGCCTTTTCAATGTGGGTAACAAGTTGCTGGTGAGCTTGGATCTTCTGTTTGCAATCCGAAACCACATTAAACTTGGAGAGGATCCCAGAGTGGCTGTTGGCAATATTCTCGACTCTGTTCAGGAGCAAACTGGTGGGTTTTCCTTCTTGTTTTTTACCATAACACTTGCACCAATCTGTGACCTGCTGTTGATTGTTAGGTTTTAAAAAGGCAGAACTCTCATATTCTAGCATGGTGTGTTTCTGTTACATCACTTCCTAAAGCCAACAATACCTCTGTGGCAGTTCTTTGTAACAGTTCTCTGGAGGACAGGTTTGTTTTTATTCTGCGTAGGAGAGTTCTACTACCTCTCCACTGACTTCAGGAAGTGAAAGCTGTAACAGTGGCATGTTCTCTTTTCAGGAAAAAGCCTGAGCCCTGATGAGCAGGTTCAGCTCCAGGAACTGCTGAGCAATGGCTACTGGGCCTTTGAATGCCTAACAGTCCGGGATTACAATGATATGATCTGTGGAATCTGTGGCATAACCCCCAAGGTGGAAATAGCCCAGAGGAATGTGGAAAATGTCCTGGCACTGAAAAATACAGAGGTAGGCTTTTCACAAACTTCACATCCTGTTTGTGTTCAAAGCAGATCATAATGACTTTTGCTGACTCTAGTCTTTGTAATGCACGATAATTACATGAGACCTTTGTGAGCAGTTTTCTGCTGATGCCTGGTAAGAGGATGTGGCTGGAGTGGTGATGCCTGCACTTCCTCTTAGAGGTGTTGATGTATGGTTTGGGGAAAACAAGATCCTTTGTCCCTGGACCACAGCTTTTGTCCAGCAGCCTCTGACAGTATGGACCTTGGATGAAAGTTTCTAAATTTGGCCTTTTTCCTTGGAGAAGGCATTCTTTTTTCCCCTGTTAGAGAAGACAGCACCTCAAGGAACCTGCTGTTGGGGAAAAAAAAAAAAGCTCTACTAGCAATATGCAGTGTGTCTGGCTTTTATGTCACATAAATTGTTTTGACTCTCACCCCAAGAAAAGTGATTGTGGAGAACTCTAGGAGTCTGAAGTCATTTTTTTGTATTTGGGCTGAGCACTCCTCTGGGTAGTCCTCATGCCTTGAGTGAGGCTGACGCAAAATGGTCAAATGAACTATGGTTATTTGTATTTGACCAGTGTGTTTCTTGCTCTTTCTAGTTTACTTGGCCAGAATTCTTGCCGTCAAGTGAAGTGAATGTTGAAGATTTCTGGTCCACGATGGAGACAGAGGTGATTGAGCAGGTGGCTTTTCCTTCTAACATCCCCATCACAAAGTTTGATGCCTCTATTGTTGCTCCTTTCTTCCCTCCACTGATGAGAGGAGCGATGGTGATCAATACTGAGAAGGACAAGAACCTGGATGCACAGCCAGTGCCAGGTAACTGCTGAGGTTGTGCTTATTAGGGGAATGCTTTATGTGACAGTGACTCCAGTCTTTTGGTGATGTTTAGAGTTGAGAATCGATGATTGCATGACTCCTTAAACACTATGTCTGCTGAGAGAACACAAGAACGCTGGGGTGAGTTCAGCTGTTCTCAGGATACTTAGGAGTTTGAGGTTTGGCCTGTCCAGTGAAGTTTGAATGCACTTGTGTGCTCTGATACACTTGAGACATGGGGGACATGAAAACACTGCACCCCAAATTAGGTATGGCCTGATAGCAGAGGGGTGCATGCACAACTTGAATGCCAGTCAGTTATTTGTTCCATGTTAAACTGGTAGGAAGCTGGGACAGGGCTTGGTATCTCAATATCACAATGCCAATAAAGTTTTTACAGAACTTGAAAAAAGACTGGGAGATGGAGGTATCAGTTCTGATTAGTGTTGTCAACATTCAGTATATCCAGGGCATTGACTGCATGTAACAAGAAACCATGAGATGAATAAGCTCAGATGTATGAGAACTAAGTTAGCACCTGGTTCCCTTAAAAGTTTAGGTATTAGGTATGAGAAGGAAAACTGGGTTTGCAAACTTAACAAGTGTATGAGTTGGCTTTGCAGGCAGGGCTGCAGCTGTTTTGGAGAGTTGAGCTGCAGAAGGGCTACATGGGCTTTATGAAAGTGGAGCTCCAGAGAAAGAACCAGAGAGGAGGTGTGAAGGGTAAGCCTGGAGCTGCTCAGTCCGAAGGCTGCAGTCACATTTCTCTGTGCTCTTCTTTCACTTGTTCATCCTCATGTCAGTCCAACCAGTCATTTAAAGGTTACAAACGACAGGAGAGATAAGTGCACATGGAGTCTGCAGCTCTGCTGCGCTCAGCCTGGTGACCTCACTAGTGAAGGGTTCAAGAGAAGTGTGGGCAGTGACGTGCTTTGGAAATAGGACTAGTCATGGCTTTCTCTTCCTGCCAGTTGGTTGTGCAGTTTCTGCTGCTGTAGTCTTCAGAAGAAATTATTTTGGTGACTTCCCTTCCTGAGAATGAATGCTGAGGCTTGTTTCCTGCCTTTGCAGGTAATGGGAGTGCCTTGGTGAGGCTCCTTCAGGAAGAAAACTTCAGGCTTGAGCTGATAAGCTCTTACAATGAGGAAGAGCTGCAGAGATTTCTGACACAGTGTGGCATCCCCTGGGAGGCTTCAGACACAAAGGTAATGGGTTGTTTTGCCCACATACAAGCCTGCAGGAGTGGAGTTTTTCTTCACTGTCTTTCCTTCATTCACACTTGCCATCCTACCTAATTAACTTCTCATCTGACTGCACTAAGGGCAGGGGTGGGTTAGAAGTGAGTGCCTGCAGATTATAGGATAACTTACACATGGTGAGATGAATTGAACCTTTGTGGGCTAGAAGAAAGGAAGCCTGTAATTACCTTGTCACAAGCTCAATGTCATGTAATTGCTTGTCATCCTCATGGTGCTGAGTGTGGGATGAGGAAGTTACTGGATGAAGTGCAAATTAGGATTTGGGAGATCTTGCCTGCAGACTTCTCCCTCTCTGGAGGAGTCCATTAGTTTTAGCCATGTACAGACTTTCTGTGGGCCCTGTCTTTTCCAGGACCAACTCTGCTACTCCCTCCTGGCTCTCTATGAGTTTGTACAGAATGGGATAAGCATCACACAAGCTTCTGCTCATCACACAGGGGGGAAAATCTACAAAGTGTGTCCACATCAGGTAAGGAAGACTGGAGTCAGCAATGTTTTTTCTTACCTTCCTATTCACTATTACCTGACTTACCAGTGTGGAACTGCCTCATTAAATAGAAGCAATGGAGTGGGCCTCTCTGAACCTCTGAAACACTCTGCCTTGGGGGCTTGGAGTATGAGCAGTCCTGCAGGAGATTTCAAGATCAACCAGTGATCTGAAGCCTGGTTTTGATGTTGCTGCTGAGGTGGAGTTGAAAATCACCTCCTCCTGAACAAGATAAAGTGAATTGTATGAGGAGGAAACAGAATATCTTCAGAGAAAGTAACTCGTTACTGTATTATCTGGAATGCCTGAAAGGAAGCTTCATTTTTTTAAGACTGTATTTTTTCCCATAAGTTTTCAGTTTTATTGTGCTGTTTGGTGTTACCCTTTCCTTTCCAGGTTGTGTGTGGCTCAAAGTACATAGTAAGAGGAGAAAATGCCCGGGATCACGTGGACTTGTTGGTTTCCTCACGACACTGGCCTCCAGTGTACGTTGTTGATACAGCCTCTTCAGTGGCACTGTGTGCAGACGTCTGCTGTCCTGGCCTGACTTCCCAGATGTGGGGGAGAAACCAGGGCTGCTTCTCTGACCCCATGGATCCTCCAACGGTTAGTTATGTCCACCTTTGCACTCTGCTATGCCAGTCCGATATGGAAAATTTTTAAGTGAGATTTAAAATAATTAAAAAAAAAATTGAAAAAGTATATGTAACCTGCATTGTGCCTGAAGATAATTTGACGTGGTAAGTGTTTCCTGACTCAGAGCTTTGCCAGCGCATAGCTTCTGACCGTAGCGGAAAGCGTTATGTGTTGCTTGGGGCGTTACATTAGGCTCATGCACCTTAATAGGAAGAGCTGCACTGGAAGTGTGTTGTAACAGTTCAAATCATGAACTTGGAGCACGTCGCTTATTTTGACACAGGAACTCACTTCTTTCAAACTACTGCTATTTACTTGAGAGATGGGAGAGGAAGAGGGTTGCTAGTGCCTTGGGATTCTCTCTGAGGGCATGCAGGTGAGGAGGGAGTGGACAGAACCGCCTTTGTGGCATTTAGGGAAAGCCTGAATCAGTTAGTCCTCCCTCTGTCCTGGGTCATAGTGCTGGTTGGAGTTCAGCAGAACGGTAGTTTTGTCTTGTTGTTCTTAGCTGTGCAGAAGTTGCTTCTTGTTCTACCTGGTGTGTGTCTCTCCCTCTCCCCCAGTATGTGTCCTGCCCTGAACTGCTAGACCAGCACTACAGCGTAGACGTGACTGTGGCTGAGCACTCTGTTCAGCACCCAATCACCAAGTCGTCGGCACGCCGAATTGTTCACACGGGTTCAGAGCAGAACAGCCACCGAGATCCAACGGCTCGGCATCACTGCATCTCCCTGTGCCGAGAGCTGGAGCCTTACAGCGCCATCATCGCTGCCATCAATGACAGCAAAACTAGCAACATCCGCCAAAGGCCCATCACCTTTGAGAACGCCACGCACTATTACCTCTACAACCGCCTCATGGACTTCCTCACCAGCAGGGAAATTGTGAATCGGCAGATCCAGGAGATCGTACAGAGCTGCCAGCCTGGGGAGGTGGTAATTCGCGATGCTCTCTACCGGCTTGGCGTGGCCCAGATTAAAACAGAAACAGAAGAGGATGAAGAGGCGAAGCAGGAGGATGATAGAGGCTGCTGAGTAACAAAACAGCGTGTTAGTTTCTCTCTCTGGTCATGTGGATGCGTGGGTCAGGCCAGCTTCTGCAAGGTTTGGGCAGCTGTCTGGCTTGAGAGTTTTTATTTTTGCAGATTGGAGGTGTGATGCCAGTGGCTTTGACTGCTGTTAATGATGACCAAAGAGCTGTGTGCTTCCAGAGTGTCACGATAGCTGCTGCGAGCATGGGTCTGTCACCCCCCTTGCTGAAGGCTGCAACTGCCTCCCAAGGTGTGTGATAGACCCCCTGGTCAGTGGTGCGAAATGTCATGCTCCCTGCAGCTGGTGAGTAGAGAAGGGAGAGACATTTCTGGTAGTGGAGAGTATGCATGGTCAAGCGCACAGGTTTTTTAATTCTGAATCTTGCTTGCTGACTTCTTTGTGCATATTGGTGGCAGGGCTGGGGCTGTGGATGCAGGCATGAAAGGCAGACAACTAAGATTTCCCCCCAAATGTTCTGAATAGATGAGTTTAGGACACTGACTCCTGCTTGGAAATCTTGCAGAGCTCTTGGATGTGTTGGCTGCAAGGAGTCTGTAGTCGAGGAGGAGCCATGCAGTTTTAACACGCCATATCTGGGGAACCTGTTTGGAGGCTGCAGCTCCTGGGTCCAGGATTGTGGGTGCTTTGCCTGCAGAGAGTTTCTGGAATTGTTTGTCCCTTCACATGAGCACTAATAATTTAGAAGGTAAAACATACAGTGAGTGAAAAGTGTTCTGTATGTTAAGGTAAGAATTGATGGGGCGAGCCCCAGGGGTGCCAAGCTTGTTGGAGGGCTGTACGAGCACTGTGTAAGGTGATGGCTGTGGAAAGGGGAAGGACACTCAAAATTTCTCTGCTGTCCTCCCAGATGCGCTTTTTTTTTCCCCTGTTTCATTCTGTTCAAGGACTTGAGTTTCTGTTGTCCTGCCCCTAGAACAGAATCACAGAGACTGTCTGTGGGATCACGGAGAAACAATGAATGCAGCATCACCAGAGCAAGCAGGGTTCGGTATTTGTCCCTCAGAGGCGGCGCAGGGAGAGCTGCATCCATGTGTGCCACCTCAGCACTCTGTCAGGTGTCACATTTGCCCTGCCTGTGTCCACATGATGCTGTGTGGGTTAGAGGTCTTGTGCTGCCTAGGTTGTGTTATCAGCTCCTTGAGAGGAGCTGGGCCAAGACTTCTGGCCCCTTCAGCCTGTCTAAAGAACATTTTGGGCTGCGGTTGCAAAACTATGTGTGTTGTCTGCTGCCAGCTGCCTTTTGCTGGTGATGAAGGTGAAGGTGGATGGGTGTTTGCTGTGACTCTCAGAGGAGAGGTGGGGGAGGCTGGACTGCTAAGTTGCCATGCAGGGAATTTATTTTGTCTGAGTGAGCACTGGGGAAGATTGAGGCTTGCGGTGTGGCTGAAAACTCCCTTCTGTGAAGGGGAACCTATTGAGTACCATACTGTTAAAGTAAATGTATTAAGTCTGAGCGAATGCAGTAATTATGGCTTGGGGTTTTTCTGTTAAGAACATTAACTTATTATAAGAGACATTAGTGACTTTTATCAGTCAGTGATAAAGATTAATAAATTATCTCCAATTTTTGGGGTGAAACTGTGGCCACGTGACTTGTTTTTTATGTCCAAGACCTGGAGGACTGCAGTGGGAAAGGGCACAAACACTGCACATATACCGCACTTCAGTCTGCACTGCCATGGTGATGGGGAAAAGCCTGGTATTCTCAGAAACAAGCTCCTCTGAGAGGATTGCTTGAAATTGCAAGAAATTGCTTGGGCCACCTCACCAGTGTGTCAAATAGAATTATCCTGCTAATTATAGCTAAGGTATAGTTTTTATAAGTGGCAAGAAAGTAACTTCTGCAGATGGTTGACTCCCCTGGTCTACCTGCTCTTGTTCTGCAGTTCCCTGGACAGGGCAGCTCTGGAGGTGGCTTTCATGGGAGAGAGGCTGGAGCAGGTGACAGTAACATCTCTTCAGGCTGTGTTTGGTAGCCTAGGCTGGAGCTCCTGCTGCATCTTAAGCCACAGCTGCAGGAGGTTCTGCTGCAGCACAGTTGAGTCTGTGGTCACTAGGGCCCTTCTGCCTCTACCCTGCCTTTCCCATGCCAGACTGTCACCACATGCCTGTCTCAAACAGTGACTGTTGTCAGACATCCCATCATCACAATTGAAATTACTCACCCATTATCTCCCCACATGGTGACTACTTCATTTTTCCCAGTTAGAGACAGGTCATGCTTTAAAATCTTGCTTTTAATAAGTTTTTTGCATTACACAAGATTGAATGGTTTTGAGAACTGGTAATGAGAAGTGGGTCTGAGGAACTGGAGCAGAGTTGCAGGGTGTGAGAGGAAGGGCCAGCACATCACCTGTGCTCTGATCTGCTCCCCTCTGAGAACAGTGCTTAAGGCCCTGGAAGAGACTTGTTTTGTTAAACATCTTATTTTATTCTTTATAATGCTGGCAGAAATAATTAGCTTTTTATTTAGTAAGGAGGAATGAATCACTTGGTGTTAGCCTAAAACCAGGTTTAATATAATCCAAAGTGGCCCATGAGGTAATTGCTCACAGTATGACAAAGGCCACTAGTGATACAGTAGTTCTGTCTTGCTGTAGTTCACCTGAGCTCTGTCAGTGCTTGTACCTGGAATGTACCCACTGAGTCAGGTGAAGCTACAGAGGTTCATTAGCTATTTCTGATAGCTACACAGGACCAGGTGGCTGTGGCCTGAACAAGAGCTAGATGAGAAATCAAGTTTAAAGGCAGTAGGCCCTAGCTTATAAAAAAAATTACCTCAGCAGTACTACTATAATACACTCAGGAAAATATGTACAAGAGCATAATCTGTAATTGTGACAATGGCAGTGACTGCTACATGTTTAGTAATTCAGAAGTTTTGTAGGATATGTGTTGTGTTGATCACTTCCAGATCACTCTAAGCTGCCATTCTTTCCAGGAGTGGAGTTCAGTGCTTATGTGGAAGAGCACTGGTTACTTCTGTATTTTACCTGAGAAATAACTGCCCTTCTGTCCTGTCACTGAGGCACAAGTTCACATAACCCTGGGGTTGTCTCCTTGGCTTGCTTCACTCAAACAATCCCTGCAGAAGCATCAGCTGCAGGGAGGTAGATTTGAGAGAGGTTAATGCATATTTAATGCTAAGTGGAGGCTTTACCTATATCTCACTCTGCATCATCCAGGGCCAGACTGATGAAAGGAAGAGGGCTGCTGCTGGTATGTGGAGCAGTTCCAGCTTCAGGACTTGAATTTCAAGATGTGCTCATAAAACACAAGGTTTAGTCATGTGAGTGACTTTAGAAAGTGTCTTACTTGGCTGCAACTTGTATTTTAAAAAAACAACAAAAACTGAAGACCCCACAGCTGCCTCCAGGGGGTGGAGAGGCAGGTGACAGGGCCCTCTCTGCACCTTGCACAGATGGAGCATGTTATCACCCTAACAACTCTATGCTACACTTGAGATAAGACTTAAGGGAGCCCATGGTGAGTCTCAGGTTTGAGTCACTCCAGCACTGTCCTTTCAGTGCAGGAGTCAGTAACACTCGTACTTCAGAAAGCACAGAGAGGAGAGCCAAAGCAGAAGGCATCTGTGTTCTAGGGCAGAGCAGAACCATGTGCTCTGCAGAGCCAGGACTGGCATCTACCCCAGGGTGATGGTACCAGCTAACAGAACTGATAGTTGTTGCTCTTGAGAAGGGGCTGGCCACTCTCCTCTTGCTCGCAGGATTCCTCACAGCAGCCCAAGGTATCACAGCCACTGTCTTCCTCAGCAGTGGAGGGGAGGTTGGTGTAGTCCTTCAAAGCAAAAGCAACCCCAGAGTGCATTTCAGTCCCTTCAATTGTGTACATCTGTTTCTGCACAGATGCCCAGCTGGGGATGCTAACTCAACCATGTTGTGTCCCCAGAGCATGGCTAGCTGGCAGGACAGGCACGCCCGTGCTTTTGTGGAGCTGCAGGACAGCTAGTCACAAGGCAACGCACCTTTTGTCCAGCTGCACACCAAATCCAGGGGAATGGGGCAGGGCTGCTGCACTGCTAGTTGTAGCACTACCCCTATTGCTGCCTGCAGAGGTTGCTGCAAAGCAGCTATATTTCTGCATCCAGCCTCCTTTGGTCATGGTGGGGAGTGACTTAACCCTTCAGCATGGGGAAATTTGGATGCCTTCCTGCACTTTCCATCAGCACAAAACCACTCCCATCAGTTAAGGGCAACAGACAGGAAAGGTGTCCAGGAGCTATGTTCATGGAGGGGGAAAGCATGTCTAACCCCCTTTCTCCTCACCTGCTCTTTACGCACCTCCAGTTCTTTCTGAATGAAGCAGCCGATCTGGTCGAAGGTAGGCCTCTCTGTGGGCTCCAGGCTCCAGCATACCTGCATGATTCTGTACCTGCAGAGCCAAACAGGGACAGGGCAGATGCACAGTGCTGCTGCAAAGCTGCTGGAAGGTCTGCACCCCCAGGCTCTTCCTTCCAGCACTGTGTATTTTGGGCACACAGTACTGAGCAGTCCCTTGTCTTCTTGTGTGTAAAACCTGTGGTTTTATAGTGCTCCAGGGAAAGGTGAGCACAGAAGTAGATAGAGCAACCTTCTCTAATCTATCAACAAGGGGCTTTACGCCTTCAGTACTCTTTTTTTCCTTTAAGCTTAAACTCAGTCCCCTCCTATAGCCTACTCAGGCTTGTCTTCTCACAGTCCTACCGTCAGAAGTAGCTGACTGAAAAAAAGAAAAATCCACCAAGTTCAGGAATGTAGACATAGAACATGAGCTCTCCCATTTTCCTGTCCATAAACTGGGGAAATATTGGATAGAGCTTCTTAACTGACTGCCTCAGGTCTTGCTGTCCTACAGGAGCAAGGAGCAGCCTGGTAGGATCCAACCTGAACCTCAAGGGCAGACAGACCTGTGATCAAGGTCCCTGTGCCATCTTCCTGTCCACCCCCCATGACACAGCTCCAGCCACCCGGTCACCCGTTGTTGTCCACTCACATTTCCAAGGGAGCGAAGTCAGGCCTGGCCATCTGGTATCCCTGCTTCACCATGCTGTAGAACTTGCTGTTCACCACCATGCCAGGATATGGACTTTTACCTGTGACAGAAACGGCAGCAGAGGTGGCTCTCGGATCAGAGGCTTTGACACTCTACCCTTGTGGGGTGGGAAGAGGCAGTGTGGAGCATCGCCTGAGCCAGTGATACTTGTTCTCAGGGAGTTCTGAGTTAGAGCAAGTCATCCAGGACCCAGTGTTTTTAATGCTCCCTCTGAAGCATAACAGTGTTTTATAGCCCTGATAGATCCTAGGTTTCTGTCAACCTCCTTTCTTTCTTGGAAACTTTTCTGCAAAGACATTAGGGCAGTGGTAAGTCATGGAAAACGAGAGGTTTGCATTTCTTACCAAGGGAGAAGATCTCCCAGAGAAGGATGCCGTAAGACCACACATCGCTCTGCACTGTGTAAATGCAGTCAAAGATGCTCTCTGGGGCCATCCATTTCACCGGCAGGCGGGCCTGGAAGAGCAGAGGGTCCTGCAGTCTGGGACAAGCTGGCAGCTTACTCCACGCCCTGTCCTTCAGTGCCAGCCTCACCCCACCCCTGTACCTTCGCTTGTCCTCATTTTAATTACTTACATTGCCTTTTACAACATAGTTCGAGTCATTCATGATATCCCGGGCCAGGCCAAAGTCACAGATCTTGGCTACCCGTCCATCTGATACGAGCACATTCCTGGCTGCTAAGTCACGGTGGATGCACTGGGGAGAAGAGACCACAACTGAGACCCAGCCAACATCCCCCAACAGTCCCAGCTAATTCCCTGCAGCCCAGGCCTGTCACTGAAACAACTCCTACAGGGGCAAGGGGAACACATACTGCTTGAAAAGCCCTTGCAAGAGGCACTGTGTCACATAAAAGGACATGCTCTCTTTCAGCCACTGCATTTGCAGTGCTAAGACATTGTGACATTTCATGACAGCCCCATGAGTGATTAAAGGACATGGCGTCTTCCCCATGGGGGGAAGCTCAGAGCCAGGGGCTGTTGACACTGTGTCCTCATCTCTGAAACAGTCATACGGTTACCCTCTGATACTCTAAAAGAGCCAGCTCTGGCAGACAACTCAACGGCCACTTTCAGTTCCTCGTCTCTGGGGCAGCAAGGAAGCTGCCAATGCAAGAAATCTTCGCATCACAGTTCCTGACATCTTGTAAAAGCTGGGGAGAAAACGTTGAGCCTACCACGGTGCACAGCCTTGGGGTCCCCCTGTAACACTGCCCTGCTTGGGGCCTGTGGGAGACAAAACGCTCTAGAGGGGACACCAGTCACTGGTGGCCCGGCACATCTGAACCCAGCAGGTGGAGCAGAGAGGCTCTTTTCCAGCAGCAGCTTGCTGGAGCTTGGCCACCCCATCCAAAAACATCCTGAGCCTTGTGCAGACAGGATGGCTGGTGCCTGCTGGCTGGACTGGTATCTCCCAGTTGGGGTGCTGGGGGCAGCTGTCTGCTTGGCACTCACGTTCTTTGATGCGAGGAAGGCCATGCCCTGGGCCACCTGGCTGGAGAACTGTAGCAGGTCAGAGAGATTGAGGGGACGGAGATCCTCCCTTGTTTCATCTTCCCCTGAGCTTTTACCTGAAATTCAAAGCGAAGGTTTAGAGTTGCTGCAAACCTTGCGAGTAACACAAGTTATGCTGCATCCTGGTTTCCTGGCTAAACCAGACAGGATGGCCAGAATAAGGAAACCAGAAAAACACAAATGAGCCTTTAACTCACCCCTGGCTTGCGCAGAATCTGATGACGCTGAAGATGATGATGATGACACAGGCCTCATTTCAACATACGTTTCCAAACCCTGGCTCGAAAAGCTGCTGTCACTTAGTCAGAAGCAACAGAGATGGAGGCAGGCTGTTAGTGCTCCAGCAGTGCCTTCTGCCCTTCTCCACATCCACTGAGAGAAAAAACCACATCCCTGCCTGCAGGACGTGGCTTAGCAAAAGGCTTAAGGGCAAAAGGAAAGTCAACGTTGGGGCTGATTCGGAAAGGGGACCTAGGTGCCCTGTGGTATGGGGTTCCAAGTATTGCTCCCCTTTTGTCAAGGCTGATGGGGAGCGTTCAGCCTCTTGTCCTAAAAAACCCATGTGCCCAACAGTGCAGGAAGCCAAAAAGTTCTGATCCAGATTGTGGGAGGGCAGACTGCATTGAAACCTGGGTTTATTGTGGAATATCCAATGACCACTGTCAAAGACTTCAAAAAACTTGGAACTGTAACCAAGTCTAAACACACACATCCCCAGTGGCTTTTACATCCTGGTATCCTGCAAGTCCCCAGACCTTTGGCCTTAATCTCTCCCCAGCACAGCCCTCTGTGAACTTCTCCCAGCAAGTACCCAGGCCCTGCATCGCTCAGCCCTGTGGCCACCAGAGCTCTGCTTTTACCTGCGGATGTATTTCTTCTCTAAGTCAACGTTTTTGTAATCAGCAGCACTGTCTAAAGAGGTGTCCAGGGCAGAATCCTGGATAATGATGGATTCAGCCTTCTTCCGCAGGAAATTCAGCAGATCTCCGTAGCGACAGTACTCAGTGATGACAAGGATTGGGCCTGGGAGAGAGGCAGAAATGGTTCATTAAGAGGTGATGCTACTGTGACCTGTCCTGAGGATTCCCTTCCCTGGGAGGGGCAGCAAAACCCATGCTACAGGTAAGCATGTCTGGAAACAGCCAGCCCACAGGCCCTTGCAAAGTTAGAGGTTCAAAAAAAGACTGCTGAGCTCATCAGCTCTCTCTGTCGTGAGACTGAGGAGAGGTAACAGCCTCAGAGGAGCAGGCCACGGGCAGGGTCCATGGGGGAAGCAGAGCTGTGGGATCCTACCTCCATAGGTACATGCTCCCAGCAGGTTAACAATATTCTCATGGTGTCCCAAGTGACTCATGATCTTCAGCTCAGACATGAGAGCCTCCTGCTCATCTGTGTCTGCTGATGCTGCGAGACAAGAGGAGAAGGGCTGTGTGAAGAAGTGAGGGAGGGACAAGGAAGAGATGATTGGGGAGAACAGAAAAAGGTGTAGACAGAGATATGGAACAAAAGGATGAGACAGAGGAAATTGTGTCCTCTGTGCCTCTGGCCATGCATGTCCACAAAGATGACAGCAGCATGATTCCAGCACCCAATACTTGTCACAGAAACATCTAAAAATGTTGATGTTGCTGCCTGGGAGCACCAACAACTGTGGTGAACACACACTACATCCTGCCTAAAGGGGCTTGGGGGATTTCAGCCTTTGCAAGTTGCTCTGGGCTTACACTTTAGCATCTTCACAGCCACTTTGAGCACCGAATCTTCTTTGCCGAGCCCAAAAGCAGTGGCTTCTACTACTTTTCCAAAGGCTCCTGCTCCAAGAGTTTTTCCTGCAGAGGGAAAAAAATGCACTTATAAGATGCTTTATAGAAAGAGATTGGGCAGTTGTCCTGCTGTCATCGTTTAGCCCCAGCTGGCAACTAAGCACCACGCAGCCACTTGCGGGAAAAAATCTCATGGGTTGAGATAAAAACAGTTTAATAGGACAGAGAGAGAGAGGGAAACAACAATAATAATACCAACAAAGGAACATACAAGAACAAGTGATACCCAATACAGCAATTGCTCACCACCTGGTGATTGGTAGCCCATTCCCAAGCAGCGATTTCCGCCCCCCGGCTAACTCCAGTTTATGTACTGGGCATGATGTTGTATGGTAGGGAATATCCCTTTGGCCAGCCTGGGTCAGCTGTCCTGCCTGTGTCTCCTCCCATCTTCCTGTGCACCTCCAGCCTTCTTGCTAGCAGGCCAGCATGAGAAGCTGGACTGTCCTTGACTACTTAGCAACAACTCAAAACATCAGCACATTATCAACATTTTGTCATCCCAAATCCAAAACACAGCCTCACACTGGCTTCTGTGAAGAAAACCAGCTCTATCCTGGCTGAAACCAGGACACCTTGCACACAACCTTGAGGAGAATGTCTGGCGGGTGGGGATTCCTGCTAAGCCCAAACAAGATGAGACAAACCATAATCAGGCACTGGTTAACATCTTGAGGGGAACTCTACTGTCAGCAAAGATGGTATGAAAGAGGCCATGTTCAAACATGGGCTCACCAGCTCTATGTATTAGGAATGACCGCAGATGCAAGAGGACAGACATGATCCTCTCAACCTCCTCAGAGAAATTGAGGGTTGGAGGGAGGTTGTATCCTAGCATTTGCCATTCCTCTGTAGAAGAGGGCAGCAAGACCTGGTTAAGGATGTTGCTGTAACATCTGGATGCAGCTTCGGATGTTGCTGAGCTGCTTTGGCTCTGTCTCTTAGAGCATTTCAGCTCTGTGGTGAGCTGCATGCCACGAAGCCAGAAGCAAGGAAAGTTTCTTACCAAATTGGAGGTTATTCCTGGGAAACTCCCATTTTTCATTGTATGGCAGCTGAGTGGGATCAATAAAGATGTAGTTATTCCCTTCACAGGCCTCAATGATCTTCCACCGCACCTGGTACTTGGGTTTCTGTAAGGAAGCGACTCCAGTTACTCAATGTTCCTCAAGTCCTGAGGGTTCCCTAGACCTAGCATGCACTCTAGCTCTCACCCTGCAGACATAGAGGGAAGACTTAGGTTTCAGCTCATCAAATATTTCTTGCTTTGAACCTGGACTAAGTGAAAGAGGCTTTGTCTCAACAGCCTGGTCCTTCTGCTGTTACAAAATCCCTCCAAGTTGTCACCCATGACTGAGGAGGCTCTCTTGCCTCTTTCTCTTAGAGTAGTCCTTTGCCCTCACTTGGGATGGCAGAACTGAGAGCACCAGCATGTCCCACCAGACCAGTGGCTGGCAGTGCCCAGCTGGTGCTGGAAGGAGATGCCCCCACTGTGTCTCCTTCCTTGGTACTCTGGGTTGCTGAGCACAGCAGAATGGTGCAGTTGGCCCAGCCGCACTTCCCTTACAGGGGAAAAAAAGAAATTGAGAAAGAGAAGTAAGAATTTCTTCTCTTTTCCATGAATCTCATGGCAGAAGTAACCAGGCAAGGCAGAGAGAAGCAGTGCTGGAGCCCGTGGGCAGAAGCAGTAGCCAGCTTGTGCTGGTTGTTGTCATTCACATTGAGAGGGCTAGGGAGCAAGGCTGGAAGAACAAATACAGAGAAAGGCAGTGAAATAGCTTGGCATAAGAGTATTGTGGGCCTTTGCTCCTGTACAAGGAGACAGGCAAGGACCTGCACCCCAGTGAGGTAAAGGTGGTCTCAGGGTCCGTGAAGGCAGGCATAAAGAAGCATGGGTGGAGTGACCATGGCTGTGATGAATCACCTCGTGTCCCAGCTATTGGTAAGGGTGGGCTGAAATGCTTCCCCTCACCACGTCCCCTGGATAGCTGCAGAGAAGGATGCACTGTATGGGTAGATGCTCAAAGATAGGTTAGCACAGGCACGAGGGACAAAAACTGAGACAAACAGATCTGCAGTTTTGATGCGAAGCATGTGTTTGTTTTATCCCCCACACCGCTTCTATTTCTTTTGCCTTCTTTCATCTGTGCCCATGCAGGCTGTCCAAAAAGGCCCAGACAGGATGCTTCAAGAAGCAGAGTTTCTGGTGGAGGTCCCCCATAAAGAATACCACATGCACTTGGTGTATTTGCTGTTGCCCGCTTTCTGCTTCACAATTCACCTAGCACTGCAGCAATCAGCCATCACTCAAGAAACCCATTGCTGAGATAGATAAGATTATTAATAAACATGAACTGCTTCTCTTGGGCTTGCAAGGCCTTCCTAAAAGCTCTTCCAGAGCTGTGCTTACACATCCATCCACCTCTCTCTCTGGACTACTGGCCAAAGACAGCTCTGCCTGTGAAGCTGTAGGTGCTTGTTAGGGAGGGGGCTCTGCTGGATCTTCTGACAACCAGCATCAGAACTCCGCTGCAAAATTTGCAGCCTTGATGGGCTGTCAAAGGAAAAGTGCCAAAGAAAGAGCTGAAAAACAGGAGATTTTCACCCACTGATGAAGCAGGGGTGGCTACTGATTGGTACAGTTTATGGAAACAACTGAGAAGGTATCCAAATACTGAAAATGAGTCTTGAAGAGAAAATGGGGCAAGTTCTTGTATAAAAATAGTGACCAAACCTTCCTGGAGACAAACACCTAACATCATCCTGTTTCCCCCTAAAGACAGCTTTTTATAAAACAAGGAGGAGAATAAAAAGTAGATACGAGTTGCAGATCACTTTTTTCTCCCTTCTTAATTACATCAGTGGATTCATGGCCAACAGAGCAAAAGCAGCTGCAGCTGACAGCACAGAACAAGCACCTTTGTCTGGCACTAAGGAATATCCACATTGACCTCTGGGCTGCAAGACTGAAGGACCAGGGTGGGAGAAGTGTTAACACACTGGGTTTGGTGCATGAGCCTTGT
This sequence comes from Phaethon lepturus, assembly GCF_000687285.1. Taxonomy (NCBI): domain Eukaryota; kingdom Metazoa; phylum Chordata; class Aves; order Phaethontiformes; family Phaethontidae; genus Phaethon; species Phaethon lepturus. The sequence continues at coordinate 29,972 of NW_010515807.1, forward strand.
CCTGCATCAGGAAACTCCTGGGGGAAGTTGGGAGGCAGTGGAGATGAGAGAGGTAGCTTGCCTGGTACCTCCAAGCTGAGTGCTGCCTGCCTGTGGCTGCCAGCAGAGGCCATGTGGTCTCTGAGGCTGGGCAGGACCCGCAGCCCTCGCTGTGCAACATGGAATCTGACCTGGTTGTACTTGTAGAGGAGGAAGAGGAGTAGGAGGAGCAGCAGGACCGATGTGCCTATGCAGGTGGAGAGAATGGGGCTGAAGAGGTTGTTTGGAGGGGCCATGACATTTCCTGGAGGAGCAAAAAAAAAAAACAGGGATGAATAAAACACTCCTGTTTCAATCCCATCTCTGGGAACATTTTGCCCTCTGCTCACTTATGCTTCTCCCGTATGTAGTGCAACCTAGCGCTGGCCTCAGAGACAGCAAAAAGAGCTGCTGGGAACTGAGGGAAGTTCTTGATGCCAATCTCAAGCCTGCAATGGTTCCCCCCCACACCCCCGAATTTTCACACACAGCAGCAAGTGCAGGTCAGACTGACTGGGGACCAAGATCTGTGCAGCAAGAATAAGCCCTTCGAAAGATGCAACCGCTGGACTCTAGTGGGCTGAGCAACAGCTGGCTACGCTGCGCCCTGGGGCTAGTTATGTGTTCATGGCGTGGCTCAGCCTTTGGCACCAGGCTATGCCCAGCCAGCAATTCCCACAAGGATCCTAGGACTGTCAAATGCCAAAGTCTCCCACCTCCTGTGAGGGTAGAGGGCTTGTGGAAACTATTCCACCTCTCTTGCAAGACAGTAGGGATATACATATAGGAAGATGGGCCCCCCAAAGCCCCCATATTCTCCCTCACCCTGCCAGGCTACCAGTTTGTATCTTACTGGTGATGGTGAGCGAGTGAAGCATGTCAGAAGTGTTCCCCTCTCTGTTAATGGCCACACAGCAGAAGGTAAAATTGGCACCCAGCTCCTGGAATGGGACAACACTCTCCACCTCCACCTCTCGGAAGGGCAACACATTCACCACTTGGGGACTGGAGTCGTTCAGTAGCAACCTGTAGTCCTCGTTGTATCTGCAGAGACACCAAGGAGGAGAGAATGAGTGTTCCTCTGCAGCACAGTTGCTCGTAAGTGAATTGGTGCCTGTACCAGACTAGAGAGGAGACACTGGGAATTCAGGTTGCAGCTCTATGAGACCTGTTATTCACTGCCCAGTTACAAGACCTCTCCCTGAATATTAAAGCCCTGTATAGTCTCTTAACTGCTTTTGTGTGGCTACAGCTGTGGCGGCAGTTCCTTCCCGGTACTGAGACACAAACACCTCCGTCCAGGCAGCTGCAGTTGCCTCTCATCACACTGTAGCTCAGTAAGTCTGTGCTCTGCGGAGCCTCAGACCTGTGGAGATCCCAGAAAGATGACGAGGACCAGCCAGGATGTAGCTCCACAGCAACCTACATGAAGGCACTTCTCCAAAAGACCCACATGTTCCTCGGAAAAGCATTGGGAGAACATGAACCCCAGGTGGCTGAACACTTCAAGCTCAGGACTTTAGGAATAGTACCTGCCCCCTCTCCTCAGACAGTCTCCAAGAACCTCTTTTTTTAGCAGGGCAACATCCTTGTTGCTGTTTCTGAACAGGCTCTGCCATATTGCCTGTGAGCAAGCCCACGTGGTGCTGCTCAGCAAATGCCAGCACAGCAAGGGCAAGCGCACGCCTTGGAGGTGCTCAAGCTCCTGGGCATTTCACAAAATCACAGATTCTTACCTGCCAGAGACAATAGGGCACTGGTACCACTCAATGCGTGGGGCAGGGTAGCCGATGGCCATGCATTGAAGGATGCTGGAGTCATTGGCTGGCACCTTGATTTTGCAGACCCTTGGGGGAGCTGTTGGGGAAGGCAGATAAATAGTGAGTGTTATGACCAGCATTCTAACTTGCGACAGAATGAGAGGAAATGGCCTCAAGTTGTGCCAGGGGAAGTTTAGACTAGATATTAGGAAAAATTTCTTCACTGAGAGAGTGGTCAAGCATTGGAATAGGCTGCCCAGGGAGGGGGTGGAGTCACCATCACTGGAAGTGTTCAAAAAAATGTGTGGACGTGGCACTTCAGGACATGGTTTAGTGGGCATGGTGGTGTTGGGTTGATGGTTGGACTTGATGATCTTAAAGGCCTTTTCCAACCTTAATGATTCTGTGACCAGAGGAAGAGTACATTCCTTGTGCTCTGATTGACTTTCCATGTGTGCAACAATAAAATGTGAGGAACCCCTGTGCTATGCATCAGTTTGGGCTGGGTCCCAGATGCAATTTGGCTGTGTGTCCTGTGGCCTCTGAGCTGGAAGCACCCTACTTGCCCAGGGCAAGCAGATTGAAAGAACAGGCAATGCCAAGCACTTACATTTCACAGAAATACTGAAGGTTACTGATGCATTGGTCTCATTGTTGAGGGCATAAAAGGTGTAGAGACCTCCTTCTCCTTCCTGCAGGCGATTCAGGAAGAGTGTGTTGTTATACCTGCTCAGAGAGAGAGAGAGTAAACACCACAAAGAAAGGTGTGCTGAGGAAACTCAAGCACTCACACAGTTTTTGCTCAGTGAGATGCAGCTGCTTCCTGTGCCCAGGAGTGAGTGAACACTTCCCAGCACTAATCCCAGCCCATGAGGGGAATCTGCTACTTACTTCTTCAGGGGAAGCAGGAAGGGTCTGATCTTCCTTAGAGGAAAGACCTTTTGCCACCAAATGCACAACACTTCTGCAAGGCTATGGATGGGTAAATTCTCAGAAAGAGGAGAGTTCAGCATCTAAAGCATTGCCTTTGAAGGGCCAGAGGATGCTGATCCTCCTGCTGTTAACAGAATTCCTCCCATTTCATAGCCCAGAGAGTCACAGTCTCTAGTCCTCTCCTGCCTGCAATCCATTTCTCCAACCCCAATGCAAGAAAGAGTTTGTCCTAAAGCCATCATGCTTGCCGTATACCACAGTTCCTCTTGTGGATTATTTTGGGTTTCTAGGAAAATGAAAGGGGAATCTGCCAAAACTCCCCAACAAATGGAATTATTCTCTTTCAGTCTCCTTTTGACCTCAGTTGGCTGTAGGCTTTGGAAGAGCAGGGCTGTGCCCTCCATTAGGTCTTTTCCACATAATGATGTTTCTGGCTTCTCTTGACATGGGGCATACAGTGCCACTTGGTTCATACACTCTCCAGACCGCAGAGCATGGGACAGGTCTGAGGAACAGCAAGGGAATTAATTTTTTGTACTGTTCATCCACCCCTGCAATTTCTTCCTGCAAGGAGAGTGTGAACTTGAACAACCAGACTACAAATGTGACTTCCACAAGGTTTTATGAAGAGAAGGCTGCCAAGTTAGGCAGAGGTGGTGTCCTCCTTGACCTGCTCACTGTGGTTTGTTAATACTGGAAAGAGAAGACAGAAAGGCAGAGCAGTTCCCCTCTTTAAAATCAAAAAGTTTTCTGTCAGCTGGTAGCATGGGGTCTGCCTGTCTCAAGGAAATCATTGCTGGAAACATATCATGGCCAGTGTAGAAGAGAGAGAGCACATACCAGTTGTTTCCAGAGATCATTTGGCTCTTGAATGTGGGGCTCCCAGAGTTCTTCAAGGAGTTCATGTGCTCCCAGCCCCAGTGGAGAAGTTTTGGGTAAGCCTCAATGTGAACTTGCAGCTTCAGACTCTCTCCCAAAGCAACCTCCTGGCTGGTGGCTTGCACTGGGGTCAGGAACACATAACCTCTCTCTACAGGATGCAAGAAAATATGACCATCAGCAGACATGCCCAGAGACGCAAAACATGCTTAAACTAGCTTCATAAATGGACCATTATTGAAAAGAGCAACCTCAGTTGAGAAACTGCAGGAGGGAACAAGGCATTACATAGATAATGTTGCCAAGGGAGTACTTTTAAGTTGCTGCTTTATCATGGCAGCTTGGGTTACACACTGCCTGAGGAGAGCTAGGATATCTTAGTGAACTCACATGGGGAAAGAGGTTTTACATGCTGTATCCTAATAAGTGATGAGGCTAAAACTCTGTCTCCTAATCATCCACAGAAGACAAGCCCCTTAGCTAAATTCCTGTCTTCTTGCTTGTTGGAAACAACTCAGACCAAGCCATCTTTCTGAGCCATGGTATGCAGCAGCTTTGGGTCATCAGCAAACCCAAGCCTATGACCGGCAAGGATGAATCTTCTGTCTTGAGATACAAACTTGTATAATAGTCCTGAATCCTCTTATGTGGATCTGTTACTGGAAGGGACAAAGATCCATACCCCGCTCATGTGGCTTACCCTTCCTTCTAGCCAGCTTTCCCTGTTCTTCAGCATAATTTTGCCCCCCCTCCCCCCTTTTTTGTTTTAAAGCTGTTTATAAACACACAGAAATTGAGAAAAGCTTTTCAATTTATCATCCAGAATCCAAAAAAAATGTCCCCCTGCTCAAGATGTCAAAGGAATACCATCTCCTTTCCTAGCAGCTCCATAGTTCTCATGTGAGCCTTCAGACACAAGCAAGAATGATGTTTCTAACAAAAAAACTAGGAACAAGATGGAAGCAGGAACAGCAAATATGCAAGGCTAGGTGTGATTCAGCCCACACCTTCCCGGGTCTTTTGGGGAAGCACTCACCTACTACCTGAAGCATTGTCGAGGCATTAAAAAAAACTGCTGAATTGTTAGCTATACAAGTGTATTTCCCACTGTCTTCCATGGTCACTGCTAGGATGGACAGTGTGTCGCTGATGAAGTAGTTCTCATTTTCAAAGCTAGGCTTTTTAGTTCTCCTGACCTGTCAGGCAGGGAGGGAACATCAGGCACTTTCTTGGAAGGGCAGAGGACAGAACTGAATGGTATTTGCAACAAACATACCCACCACCTCCTGCTCTGGGCTACTGAGCTTTGTTATAGAGCCCCTGTAACTGAAAGCTGTGTGGAGACCAAGAGGCAGGTTAAACCCAAGTATTCAGGGCAGATATTCCACAGCAGCCAGGGTTATTGCTATTGTCAGCCTTCTGACTGCAAGTTGGCCTTACATTGTGTGATCCAAACGTATCTTGTATGTTATTTCAACTCCTTAATAAAGGTATCAGATATAATAAGGACTTCTAGCAAACCTTATCTAACCATCTAGCAGTTAAAAGCACAACAGAGATTTTGAAATGCATTCCCTTTCTTCATCCATATCTTTTCTCTGGGGAACTGTGTGTACTGAACATGTTTGCTGCTCTGTAAGCTCTGGCAGGGCTGGGTGGAAGAATGTTGCCTTAGTAGGTACTGTGGCTCCCTGCTCAATGAACTCAGCTGAAACAACATACTTTCCTTCTCTCTTGCAGCAAGAGCCTGACAATAGGCAGGTGTTTCTTAACCCTGTGTCACCCCAGGGAAAGGATGGCCATATTCAGATTTCTACAGCTTGTTTGAATATCTGCTTTGGTTGGGCAGTTCAAGAATTTGCTGCAGGTGACTTGGGCCTGGACAGTTTTTGCCACTCTCTGCCTCCTGGTTTCCAGGAAAGCCTGATACCCCCTTGAGACTGCATACTTCAACTTACGCTCTTTGCTGCTGTCACCCATCTGATGTCATACTTGTGGGAAGGAGCAATTACTCTGCAAGTGACTTTGAAAGGTTCGCCCACGATTCGCACATGGTCTATAGGGTCCATCATCACTGATACAGGCTTCTCCAGTGCTACATAAAGGCAAGCAGGGAAAGATTCAATATCAGCTGGCCCAGTGACCCTGTGTGCTTTGGAGACTCCCCACAGCCTGACTACCTTCTCCTTTCCATCCTCTTCAGTCTATTTACCCCTGGCCTTCTCCTTCCCTAGGGATCATCACTCCTTTCTGTGCATGTGTCTGTGGGAAGCAGTACAGGTGGAGGAGAGCGCAGCAGTCAGTACTGTGGGATGAAAGAGAAGGGGAAGCTTCTGCCACAGTTATGTCCTGAGCATTAGGGCCTGAGGATTTGGAGAACATCAGGGAGGTGGGTGGACTTTTTTCTCTGTTCTTGTGATAGTGCCTGCAAAGATTTGAACACTGCTGAACCCATCGAGACCCACCTGAAGGTGCCAATTTGCCAGAAGCTGATGGAATTTTGCCTCCATTAAATACTCTTTGAAGACTGCAGGTTCAGAAGGTCTTTCCTACCATCAGTAAGGAGCTTTTCCTCAACTATCTACTGTGGCCAGCTTAGCTATTGCTGTCTCCCTGAGGACAGCAGCAACCCCAATCTTTTACCTTCTTCCACAATCAATCTTATTCTTGATGACTTCTCTATTTTTCCATTTATCACTGCTTGGCATCGGTAAAAGCCCTTCTGCTTGCTTTGCACATTGTAGAGTGTTATTCCTTTCTCAGTACTGAAAGAATAGTTGGTCCCGGGTGAGAGATGAGAGGTGTCATCCATTATCAGAGTCACGCTGGATCCATACTCAGGGGCCGTGATAAGACAGGGGAGCTCAGCATTGCCACCTTTGGTCACAAAGATCCGGAAAGTTGGGGTGTACCACACATTATTGGGATCTGTGGAGGAGAAAAGATAGGCCAGAGAATGGGATCAGAAAATGCATCGAATCTGAGAAACACATTTCAGCAAAGGCAAGTCTCCAGCATTGCTTCCCAGTGGGAGTTTGATGTTGGGGCAGCCCTGCTCAACGCCTGCCTGACTCAGCCTCCAAAAACTCACATAACAAGCCCAATTCCAGCTAAGGCATTTGAAGAGAGCACAGCAATCAACTCACAAATGGACGCAGGCAAGAGACACTGAGAAGTGTGCTTACCTCTAATTAAACTTTTCACCATGGTGTTAGTTTTATTTATCAGACCTCCAGCTTCCCTGTCCAGGACAGTATCTCTGGTACAAGGGAAAAGGTGAACTCAAGTGGTGGGCCTACCACAGCGTAAGTAAAAGCCCTTCTTCTGGGGTAAAAGAATATTTGTGGTTCAGGTCATGTTGTGAGGATGTGATTCATGGGACTCTCTCCCTTATCTGCAGTACTAGCAATACAGTTCTCCGATTTCCAGATCTCACTGCTTATTACAACACTGAACAGACTTTCATCCCTGTTTTTTCAGGAAGGGAAGCCAAGGTAAATGCAGGTAGAGGTCTAGGCCATTTGCAGATATGCACGAGATGTAGATGCTCTGTACTCTACCCCAGTGCTTCAGCCACAGGCCCCGTTTTATGTGGGTTTACATGGCTGTGGGTGAGCCACTGCCCCACTAGGAGCCTGCACTGCTCCCCCAAAAACACACACACACCACAGCCTTAGAGAGGACCTGTGTAATGGCCGTACTCCCTGAAAGGAGGCCATTCTATCAGCATATATAGGAAGAGTTGAACTTGATGATCTTAAAGGTCTTTTCCAACCAAAATGATTCTATGATTCTAGCAGGGAAAGATGGTTACCTCGCACAAACAGATGCACAGTTGCAACATCCTTGTCACTGCTGTTGACATAAGCACACTTATAGGTGCCCGTATCCCTGTAAGTGGCCTTGGGAATACTGAGCGTGCTGCTGGTGTGGTTACTGAATATATCTTTTTGGCTTTTCCATTCAACTTCAGACTCTCCTGAGCAGTGCAAGATGACTGGGTCGCCCGTGTCGACAACCAGAGCAGAGACGTCAGGGCTGATCACTGGGGATGCCAAGCCTACAAAAGAAAGAAGAAGAGTGAGGGTGCAAAAATGATCCCTAAAGATGCTCTGTTGGAGTTCATGCTGCTAAGTGTGGAGTAGCTCAGCATCAGGAAGAGGCTGGGCTTGGGACTCAAACTGGCTTTTTGGCTTGCGTCACTCTGGCTGTTCTCCCTCCCACCAGACCAATATGGCTTGATACTCCAACAAATGAATTTCAGGGAAGAGAGAAAACCCCACATGTGAACATTTAGAGCACTGAGACAGAAAAAACAATCCTCTGGAGCTGATTAGGCCAGATGCTAGCTTGGAAATTATTCCTGTTCTGTTTTGCCTCTTCTTGCAACAGCATGGCAGAGCTAGAGCTACTATATAAACTTGGTTAGCCCATAACACCATGCGGTAAAGTTTAGGCCAAGTCTAGTGCATGGAGCTCTCTTTCTTGCATTGGTGCTGTGATGAGCTAGAAACAGACCTGGAAAGCTTCTGTGGAGCAGGTCAGTGCATGCCTTTTGGGAAGACTGGCTTTTTGGTTTCAGGGCAGTGGATTTTGAAGGATGCTTATTTATGCCTTACCAGAGAGCCACACAGTGTGTTTTCCTGGCAGATACCATCAAAATATTATGAAGTGAGTCAGCATTATTATGTGGGGTGGGAAACTGAGGCACAGAAAAGCTAAATGGCTCATGAAAGCCCATAGCTGCAGTTGTACCTACAGCACACCAGGCCATGCTGACACTGGCATTACAACCCAGCTGGACTTCTAATGCTACCTTAGAAGATGGTTTTTCTGCCAGCTAAATAAAGGGGAACCAGGGTCCCACTCCAGCCCTTAGTGTCAGAGGGAAATATTTTTTTCCCTTTTTGCCATGTCAGCGAGTTCTTTGAGTCACCACCTATATTTAGGGTGGGGGGGAAGTGAGAAATGAATCAGTGCTGCAGTGCTAGGGAAGAAGCAGTACCTCCACCCCCATGCCAGACCTTCAGAGAGGACAGGAAACACATTGCAAATGGCTATCTGTGCTCAGGGGGCTCTGCACGCCCCCTCCAGCCCCTATCCAGGGCTATTCTTCCACTTCTGCTTTCCTTCCCAGCTGCTAACCCATCCTCACATCTTAAAGGGACACACAGAGGTTCAAATAATCCCAAGTAGAAAGGTAGCTGCCTAGTTTATCAATTTGTTGCTCTTCGTAGAGAAGGTCACTGCAGGCAGTGTTCCTCTGGGGTGGTGGCAGCAGCAACAAGGGCTGAGTTTGGTCTTGTGATGCTTCAAACTCTGCAGCAGACTGCTCTGGACTCAGACACTCTTCAGTTGAAAGATGTCAAATGAACATAAAAAAAACCCTAATCATCAGGAAATGGGAGAGGGCCAGACACCCTATAATGGCACCATTAGTCCAGCTGCACTTGTGTGTCCTTCAGGGGTAAGAGCAGTAGTGGCCAGACATTACAGCCCTTCACTGTGCCAGCCTGCTGCAGGACAGAGACAAGGGAAGGCTGCTCATGGGCGTGGGTACCAAAGACTGTTTAAAGCACATCTGTTTCCGGGTGCTGCCTTGGACACTGTCCCTGTAATATGGCCAGCAGAAGAAGCACGCACCCATCCTCATCCACCCCTGCTCACAGCTCTCCCTGTGAGGAAGACTATGTCTGAGGTACAAATGTCTCCAGCACTACCAGCTGCGCTCAGGGCTGTAACAGAGTTGCTCCATCAGAGCTCAAAGAGAATCATTTAAGCAGTCTTGGGCTGATGCCTCCCTCCATGCAAAGGGTTGGGAAGATGAGATGCAAGGCTCTCGAGAGTGTTGCTGGTTGCTGGTGTGTTACAACAAAGCAGTTGCCCAGGGGAAACCCAAACAATGCCAGAATCAAACTCACTGGCCCTGTGGGAGGAAGCAGAGGACAGGGAGCTTTGGAGCATGGAATATTTGACATTTTATCTCCCCAATTTCTTTTTTTTGGTGATGCTTTTATCTTTCTGTGGAAACAGGAAAAGCCTCATTTATTCCCAGAATGGAGAAAAACATATCCCAGAATCCTTTACAAAGCCACATTTTCCACATATCTGAGGCACAGTGTTCCTCTCTTTTTGTTAAGCTGTGTTTTCTAGCAGGGCTTGACACACTTCTGTTGCTTTAACTCCGTCACTGGATGCTTTTCCCCTCACCTACTCTCCACTTTAGCTATCCCTCCATATCCAGGGCTTCAGCACTATTTGATGGGTGAGCCAAGCTCTTTGACTCAGAGCTGCATTCAAACTAGCTCAGGGAAAGACCATTTTGTAACTGGTCCTTGGTTTGGCTGCAGCAGGAGGACAAGAAAAAACAAGAGTTATGTCACCCTGTGTCCTTGTTGTCATCTTCCTCCAGTTACTACTGAGATACTACAGCCAGAAAATGCTCAGGGTAGGTGCTCTCCACAACAGTGAAGAAGCCAGCAGCCTTCAGGCTACCACTGGAGACTCCTGTCAGTGGCACAACCACCACACAAGTGGAGTGAGGACAGATTGGGCAGAGATGCTAAACGCAGGACAATGCCAAGTGAAGGCCACCCAAGCATCCACTCCATGTGTGTGGAGGGATGAGTCAGAGCAGCGGGTCCTTTTCCAGAATGGGGAAGCAGGGCTGTTGGGGGAGGCTTTCTCCCTGCTGACCAGTGTGCAATCTTGCACGAAGCTCAAGGATGTCTCTCTGCTGGTCTCCAGTAGCTTCCGCAGCATTGCCAGTAACTGCTGGCCAAAGGTTTTACCACACTGGGGTTGTGTAACCATGACCTCTAGTTAAAGCTGCAGGCACTGTCCCTGTCTCTCCCATGCCAGCCAAAACATTACTTTGAGGGTTTGGAAATGGTGAGAAAGGGGAAATGAAAGCTGGTAAGACAGAGATGCTCAAGAACCTTATCACAGAAGCCAATCATCAGGACCTTGACTCAGTCCTGGGGGATAGCTAGGCTAAGGCCTGGCCCTGGGAGGGACCCATACCAGACCCAAGTTCCCCTTGCTCCTCCCTCAATGATGACAAGGAAAAGCTTGGTTTCTGAGGACACCTTCAGTATCTGGGGGGCAGGGCGTGAGGAAAGAGTACGCATCACATCTCTGCTTGGGGCTTCTATTTCAGAGGTTTAGGTTCATCCTAAACAACAGCAAGAAAACAAAAGAAACCCCAGGAAGACCACTCAAGATGTCCAAGAACACAGTTGTGAGCTGATCAGGTTTCAAATCTTTCCTCCATTTAATCTGAAGCTGGGATTAGAGCCCCAGACACTCCTCTAGCAAGAGCCCAAATCACACTGGTCATACCACATGAGCCCTGGGTACGCTCAGAAGATGCACCTGCAATCCAAGAGGTAGGAGAAGGAAGTCAGGCTCTGGCTCCAGCTTGAGGCTATTACTTTGGACAACCTTGGCATGCTGCAGCTTTGTGCTCCAGATGGCCAACAGCACTGGTACTCAGACAACCGTGTCTAACACTGATGTGGCAGACAGTGCCCGATGTCACAGCTGGTGAGCTGCACTGCCCAATGCCTCAAGAAACCTTCAGAGAGATCCTGGCAGATATCATGGTCTCTCACAAATCTATACCAGATCTCCCTAGTCCCTATTTAAAATAACAATAAGAAATTAAAACTCCTGCAGCCTTCACAACCCAGTTCTCAGCACAGCAGACCTGGAAAAAGGCTGCTCAGCACAGAGACATGACTTTAAGTGAAACACCATGCAGCGCAGTAGCAAAAGGGAGGCAAATTTCCTGGGCTGAAAATATCAACACTGCAGTGGCTCCAGAGGGATATGCTACCCACCCTGTTACATGCTGAATGCTTTCCCCCCAGATTGCCCCCTTCCAGAGGGGACTTCACACCAGAGTCTCATTGTGTCCCCAAGCAAGCTCAAGAGGAAAATGAAAGAAAGTGCCACACAAGATCTGAGAGGCTGCCAGCACTTGAGATGTAAGATTAGCAATACTTGTTTCTGTCTGTTTGGTTGCAAACCTAAAGACAGGCTTAGCAACTCTTTCTTGACATTGATGGGTTATCACCTCTTGGCCATCCCTACAGCCTTAAAAAACAGGCATATTTACCTTTCCCCTCCTGGCTGCCCAAGTTCCGTTTCCATCCCATCCTGTCCCTACAGCCCTGTTGTGTATGCCAGCACCACCAGAAACCAGCAATCCTCAGACATCTCCAGCCAGGCACAGGGTGCACTGGAAGGCACCGATGCAGCCAACTCTCCTTACTTTCACCTTTAGGCCAAGCATCTCCAGCTCTTGTCTCATTTGGGCAAAGGGTTATTTCAGAGACAAGTTCCCTCAGGACACGCTTTCTGCTGACCCTCTCCTAACCCCCACCCAGACCCAAACAGCGGGAAGTTTCCTTTTCCCCTCTATCTATTGCCGAGGCTCTTCCTGTGCTACATGCACCTTTCCATACGCCTTGGCCTTACCCTGGCAGTGCTGCAGGCAGCCAAGAGCAAGCTCTCAGCACAACTGGGCTCCAGAGCCACCACAGACTATCAGCACACCCTCTTTCCACCACTGTCCTCCTCCTATAATGACAGCCAGCTCTGGATGGTCTTCAGAAAGCTGCTATACACCAAGTCTGCGCTAAATGCCAAGCTGATGCCTCTTCCCTGCTGTGCCATGGAGCAGACATGTTCTCTTGCCCACTCCCTACCTGTACTGAGGCTCCTTGAACCCACCCACAGCAGCGGCTGCTTCACGCAGCAGCCTCCAGAAGCAGGCACCATCCCAGCCCACAGCAGGCTTTTGGCAGACATACTTGGGAGCCTGGCTTCACCTTCTGCCACTGGCAGCCAAGTGCCTGTTAGTCCAACTTCAGCATTGTCCCATCCCCATCCCCACCGAGGCTGTCACCCCCTCCTCGCCTGGGGGATGGAGCACCCATATCAGACACCCAGGAAACCCTTGCTGCATCCCAAAACTGCCCCAGCATGACACTGAAACACTGGAGGGCTTTGGGAGCCCAGTGGACCTACCGTGCCAGATGCCTACTGCAGCGAGCAGCAGCAGGAGAGCAGGACCCATGTCCCCACGGACCGCGGTGTCCCCAGTGTGGAGCAGGGATGTGGCTGAGGATCCTCTCGAGCAGCGGGCGCCTCTCCTCACAGGCACCGTCCCCAGCACTCCCTCAGCAGGAGCTTCTCCTTTCTGAGTTGACCACAAGTTAAGAAATTCCCTTTTTTTGTTTGTTTTTGAAACTGGAAGGGGGAAAAAGAGAGCGCAATGCTTTGAGATGTCACTGGTGACAAAGCCGCTTGGCAGAGGTGGGGCCACACAACACACCCCACTACAGGCCTCCCCCACTGTTGGGGCCACCCTCCTGCCCCAGACCGCTCCCCAGGGCTGGCTGAGGCCACTGCACCATGCTGGGGTTCAGGACAATCCCAATGCACCCTGCCTACCCAAACCCCCAGGGGCTCCTATGTTCTTTCCTCTTGCTTGGAGACACAGAGAGCCTGGCTGGGACCTGCCTTGATGGCAGGGGACTCCATTTTACCTCAGCAGGACAAGTTCTACCTCAGGCACCACAGATCCTGCTGGCTTCAGGTCCTGAGGATCCACACAGGAACATGTCTGGCTCCCTCACAACAGGCCCACAAAGATGATTCAGCCTGGGGCAGCTCCCAGGTGGGAAGAGGCCTGCAAAGATAACAAATTAGCTTGTTTTAACCAAGAACACAATCCCTGGTGCAGAGGCCACACAGGACCACCCCCAAACCCCACTTCCAACACAACACAGAGGCAGGCTTGCCTTCCCCAGCAGGGAGACATGCTGGGGTCCAGTCTGCAGACCCCTCCCTGTCCCCAGCTGGGGGATACATGGAGATCTCAGCTCCCCGTACCTCCAAGCCTGCAGCTCACAGCAACCCTGTCCCCACAGGGCAGCTACAGAGCTCAAGCAAGACCCCTTGCTCCCATACCCACTGGTGGGGAGGCTTCTTGAAGCTGTTTTCTAATTGACAACATGTCAGGCACCTGGGAGCAGTAATTAGGCACTTCATTATCCCTCCCCTGGACCACACCTCTTCTAAACCAGGGGTTGAGGGCAGGCTTGAAGCAAAACAGTTCTCCCAGGGACGCTCAAGTCAGCAAGATGTTAGAAGATCGTGTCAGACACAGGGTGCCCCTTGCTCTGTCTCTGGGTAACCTCAGGCTGCAGCAGAAGTTCATGGCAGCTCTCGGGTGGGAAGTTACAGCCACCACCTGACAGTGTTGGGAAGCACAGGGGAGGAAGGTCCTGCCTGGGGCAAGCCGGAGGGCTCTGCCTTAACTGCACCCAGCTGCAGCCCCATCAGCAGGGAGGTGGCAGGGACGCTGGCTGTGAAACGTGGGCAGAAAGAGGTGAGCTTTTCCAAAATGTCTGCGCACGAGTGGCTGTTGAACCTGTACTTGGCAATGCAAAGGTGCCAGGCAGAGGAGTGCCCCTCGTGCCTCCACAAACCGGAGGGGAATGGGCTTCTTCAAAGGGGGCAGTTAGCAAGGTACCAGCAAGACAAGGTCTTGGGGCCAAGAGATGAGAGCATGGCTGACTGTGCTGGAGATGACTAAGAGTCACGGGAACGTGGAGAGAGCTCTTGGTTTTGGCCAGAAGGATGGCTGGAGAGCATGAGCAAGTCCAGAGAGAAGGAAAGGCAGCTTTTGGCTGGAGAAGATTTCCTCTCAGCAGTTTTTCCTGGCAGGATGTGGGGAAGAAGAACATGAAATGGAGTAGAGGCACTGTGGAGCACTGGGGGGCTCCTGCCCAGAGCTGGGGGGCTGTCAAGTGGCGGGGCCGCAGGACACGTCTGCCTGATTATTCTTTCCTCCTTTTGAGCCAAAGGGGCTTTTTAAAGGATGTTTGTTTCCCTCCTTCTTTTTAATGTTTTTTTTTTTTCCAGGAACAAATGCCAGCTAAGAGAGAACTGACTCACCAGTGTGAACAAGTAGTAAACCAGACCGGTTTAATACAGAGAAGGGACACAATCTCTCAGCTTCCCTTCTTCTCTTTGAGGAGGCCCCTTGCAGAGCATCTCTGATGGCAGTGTCCACAGGTGACAAGTCACAGCCTGCACACACAGGTCCCCAAGCTGGGCTGGGCACGCCTGGGGATGCTCGGTGGGACAAGCTGTCTGCTGGGGTTCCTCCCTCATTCGTGGCCATCTCTTCCTGCCTGCAGGCTGCACCCCAAATCCCTGTGGTTGCAAGCAGCAGCTCAGCCCCAGGAGAGCTGCTGCAACTCATGTGCCCAAGCAGCACTGAGCAAGGGGCAGGGATGCTCTCGGAGGAGCTGCAGCCTTACTTTGAGTCACTTGAAGCTTAGGGATGTCCATAGAGGCCCGATGGCCAGAAAGGTGTGCTGGGAGACGGAATGAGACTTGCTCAGTGCCTGGCTGGCTGCAGGCTGGCTGTGGAGGGGAGAGTGGAGGCTGCTGTGAGTCCCTGTTGGGAGCACTGGGAGCTCAGGCTTGTTTCCCAGTCTGGGAGCGGGTCTGGACCACTCCAGCCCTACAGGACCCCTGCACTGAGTACAGCTGGCCGTGGTGTCATGCCTGCCTGAACTGCCCTGCAGCAGTCTGGGGACACGTGAAACACCCACGTCCTGAGCTGTTGGTGCCCAAACAGCTAAAACCCCGGCTGCAGCAGGCCAGGGTTTGTCTCTGCAGTCTGAGTTTCTCTGCTTCCCCAAGCTTTTCCACAAGGTGCCTGTCTCATCACTGGAGAAACTTGATTTGGGGTGGTGAAAATGCCCTGCTGGCAGTTCCCATGTCTGCCCACTCATTCCCAGCCCCATGACACCCTCCTCGGTGCATCCGACATGCAAAAGGCCTGCCAGGGAGGGATCGGGCAGTGGGAGCCAGCTGGGCTGCGGGCTGGGGTCTACCAACTCCCCCTCACTGCTTCCCCCCAAGCCTGTGCTGCAGCCCCTCTGGAGACGAGGTGATTTTTTTCCCCTGCTGATTCAGTTCCTGGAGAAAAATGCCCAGTCTGCCTGTGGTGGCTGAGCAGTGCCGGGTGACTCAGAGCCTATGTGGGGACAACCAGCCTGAGCTGGTCAGGGACCCTGCAAACCCTCCTCTCTGGCAAACTGAGCAAAGACAGAAGCCCAGGACAGACCATGCTGGAAAGGAGAGCCTTGCTGGGACTTGGACCTGTCTCTTGCTGCAGCCGGTGCCTTGGGGCTTTGGGTACACACAGGGTTTCCAGGAGCCTGAGGTCATTTTTGGGAGGAGCAGTTTCAATGGAGCCAGAGAAAGGATAAAACTTTGGGCTGCACTCGGGAGGTGCCTGTCTCTCATGGGGCTGGGGGACCTCGGCACTTCTGGAGACGTGTCTGGGGAAAGGTGAGAGGAGCAGGAGGAAAGCAGGGGGACATGTGGACCTGAGGCAGTGGTAGTGTAGGGAGACAGTATTTTGGGGTTGCATCTTTAAAGGATAACACCAAACTCTTCATCCCAGAGGGATGGAGAGGAGAGCCCAGTTTGAAGGAGAGCCAAACATGGGGATCCCTGTGCACTGCAGCGTGGCTCCGGCTGGTACCCTGCGCCATTGCTGCTTCTAGTTCCTCCCATTGCCCTGAGCTATTAAACTATGTGGAAAAATGTTGGTGTATTTCCCATCTCTTTCAGCCCAGCACCATGGCATCACCCACATCCCTACCCTAATCTGAGCTCAGACCCAGCAATGCTCCAAAGGAGAATGTCAAGCCCTTGTTGGGGGCTGCTAGCCCAAACCTCAGGCACTGTGGATACACGTGGGAACTGTTCCCAGTGTCCTTCCCTCTACCTACCTACCTCCTCCCAGTGCAACATGACCCACAAGCTGTCCAGTTACCAGAGGGGGCACATCCCGCCCTGTTCACACCCCCTTTTCCTTACCAGTCTCTGGGCTCAGCTGTTGCTTTGCTGTGCGTCTCTCTGCCTGGCTCCCAGCTTGGCTTTCGCTAAGAGTTGGGGTCATGCACAGCGTATTAACATGCTTAGCCTTCACCCACAACATGGTTAAGCTGTATTCCCAGCCCCATCTGAGTGTGAGCAACCAAAACCAGGCAAACAAAGGAAGAGGTGGAACTTTGCAAAAAGAAAAACACCTTTATTTTTAAACTCTTTCTTTAAAAATGTATTTGTAAAAGTTTACAGCATAAAAATAGTATCTCATGGCTATAGATGTGACATAGTACAAATCCTACAAATACATTTGTAAACCTAGGAAAACATTAACTCTTTGGTACCTTAGTCTGAACTCTGTTTTTTCCTTTGCCTTCAGGATGGTTTCTGACAGACAGCATGGAGGCAGGTCCTGCTTCTGTTCAGAGATGCTGCAGAGTAACATCACGATGCCAGCAAGCCAGCACAGCAGGGAGGGGGAGAGGGCAGAGGGCACGCTTTGAGCAAGCTTTGCAGTTCTGGTGCAATCCATGAAGGAGGGAAGGACAGGAATGATGGGACACTGCAGGCCACCCAGCACGAGTTGGCTTCCCTACCTCCTTCCACCCCTGCAAGAGTCATCTCTCCAAAGTGCCACTGGAGCTACACTGGAGCAGTTCCCCTCCCTTCGCGAAAGCCAACTGGATCCATCTTGGCTTGCCCCAGAGACTCCAGCCCTCCGGGTTAAACATGGGAATTATTCTGGGAGCGCAGCTACCCATGTACTGGCCCATGAAATCTGATTTTTTAACAATACCTGGCCTGTCCTGGGCAAGTCCTGCAGACAACATGGTGCCTCCATCGTTACAGTGAATGTTGGCTGGTAGGGCTGGGGTGTGCTGCGGGAAGGACCTCTGCATGGCCCAGGAGCTGCCTGGCATCCAGTGAGGACGTGCAGCTTCCCTGGCTGCTCTCTGCCTGTGCAACCACCCGGGGCAAAGGCTGCCAAAAGGCTGCCGAAGGCTTCCAAAGGGCAGCCTTCCATGTTCTCCAAGTGGGAGCACAGCCAGGCTGCATCCCCAGCCAATGGGGCTGGCTTGGCAGCCCCCACTGCTCTCCTGTCCATGTGGGACATCCTGTGGTTTGCACTGTGAACTGGCCACACCAATCCTGGGATCTGAGCTAAGCACCAAGCCTGGCCAACGCTCTTAAGTACGTTGGGGCATGGGGTTTGCCTCCTTAGTGCATTAGCTGACATCCCATTTTAGAAAAAGACCCCAAAAGGAGACATCTGTGAGATCCCCTTCTCCAAATCTGCCCAAGGCAGACCTTGGACTTCCCCACAGCCAAAACTTAACCCACTGTCCAGTACCCTGTATCTGTGGTGCTGTCTCCCCCCAGCCCAGAGCCCTGACTGGGAAGAAGGGGAAGAGCCGTTTCTCACTTCTGGCTGACTTCCTCCTGGCTGCACATCTGCACTGCACTTCTGCCTCCCGTCCCCGTGGGACTCCGCCACAGTCCCCTTGGCAGGTGAACAGAGACAATTTAGTTACAAGTAAAGTCCGCTGTGCTCTAGATTTTTTAACACGACACAAAACAAACACTAAACGTGACACTCTCGCTTAAAAAAATAACAACATGCTCAAACCGAGAAGGACAAAAGGATTAAAACCTGTGCACACATCAGTCTGAGAAGCATCTTAAATGTGGAAAGAGACACCGGAGTGCCGCATTAGTTTCTGGGATACACTTAGGTATGTATGAAATAGTTACTGGCAGTAGGATTATGCATATACTGGTGCTGATAACGATGTAACAGCTGTAGCGTAAAATATAACCTACAAATAAAAGATATTGCACTAGAGATGGGCCCAAGCTGTGGCATGCATCCCTTTTTGGGGCACTCAGTTTGGGTCCACCTCTAAAGACAAAAACACACCCAAACAAAAATACTGATAATCGAAACTAAAAACCTGGAGGGACCGGTTCCCTTCAGAGTCCAAACAGAAAAATTACGGCTACAAAACTGATGGGCCCAGAACAGCCGATCATTTCTCCCGGCCCTCACCCGCTGGGTCATGCAGGGACTGGAATGTCGGCAGCAGAGAGAGAGGGAGCGAGTGGCTGGATCCAGCTCCTCGTGTGGAGAGAACTTGTCTGGGGCTGCTGTAAGCATCAGCCCTGCAAAGCCCCTTCTCGGAGGAGAGTTGCAGGGATGCTTAGCAAAACGTGTTGGCTTTGCCCAGCTGCCAGCCTGTCCCCGGCTGAGATCTGCTCACTGCAGTGGGTGCGCATGCCCTTGCTAAATGGTGATGGGAATAGTTGAGTAAGGACAGAAAGTACCACAAAGTGCAAGACTTGGCCCTTGCAATCACAGGGCCAAAGGCAAATATTTGGTAATACCTCCCTGGAGTGGAGAACGGTACCATTTTGCAGAGTCTGGCATACCTACTTTAAGAAGGAAGAGGAAGGTGGGGTTAGCACCCTGTCAGCAGCCAGAACAGGTTTTGAAACAAAGAATAATTGCAATAAATCTACAAATGGGACAAAATGAAATAGGCATCCAAGTGTAGCTAATGCCCAGCTAATAGGACAGGATACCTGAATTTCCCCAGCAGGGAGAAGAAATAGATCTCCTCTTTCAGGACTGTTGGAAACTATTTGATAGGGGGAAATTAGTAATTTAATTAGTAATTAATCTGTACAAGATGCAGTTTAGTACAGGATTTGTGAAGTAAATAAGCAAGTGGCCAAAAGGAGGGTGAGAAGGGGTTAATTGATGGGGAAATCTTTGGGCTGGATGGAGGTAGTAAAAGTAGCTCTTGCTCTTGATCCTAGAAGTATTTAATATTTTTATTAGTCAGACCAGCCCAAAAATAACAGTTTCTTAACAAAATGTGCTGATGACCCAATGTCTGGAACAGCAGGGAGTATCTTGGTTAGAAATGCTGGAAGAGTAGAAAGACGTAGGTGCTTAGGACTGGTCAGAGGATGACTCCAAACTACCAGTACGTTGTGGCTGAGAAAAGGCCAACATTATCCAAAGCTACACCAGGCAAGTCAAATCCAGTACAGACCAGAACTATTAATGCCCTATGCGAGGTCTAGATTTGACCTCACCTGGAGTACTGGGTACTTCTGGTCACCTTTGATAGAGAAGACAAATGAAAAATGGAGCTGGTGCAGACAGGGACTATTAGGATGATCTGATGTGCCACCCTATGGGCTCAAGTTGCAGTGACATGGATCCTACCAAGCACCTTACATGTTAGAAAAATAAAGTGGTCTGACCCCAAGGATCTCCTAAGTTACCGCTTCTCTGCGGTTAGGATCATTTCATGAGCTGTGGCCACAGAAGATGCCTTGTTCATTACAAGCAGGAGGAACAGAGCATGGAAAAACAGTTGTCATTCACAGTGTGTTTCCTATGGATGGTGGGGAATCTGGCCACATGGGCTGAAAATATACTCCACCAGCTGCCAATAAAAGTGCTGCTTCTTATGTTCACATTTTACCAAGGACATCAGCCCACAAAACACCTACTCCTCTTCTAGCTGCATAAATGGCAGCATTGCAATGATAGACAACTTAGAAGCTGTTTTGCTGGGGATTTCTGGCAGAAGTTTCATATTTTGAAAAAAAAAAAAATCTCAGTGGCTCTGAGGTGTCAGAAGCCCAGCAAGATGCTGACTGAATTTCTGAATTTGTAAACCTGCCTGTGCGTTTTTTGTAGGATGCAGAGAGAGAGAAGCATGAGTAGGGCAATGAAGGGGTTAATGGGAGTGGGTGGGCATGCAGCGAACAGAGCTCTGTGCAAGGCAAAACTTCTCCTTTCAGAAAAAAACCCTGCTAGTTTCTATGGTGTCAGACCTGTAGTTTTTGGGGTCCAGCTTTCATCACTGCAGAGGTGGGGTTCTCAACTGATTTCAAAAGCCTGGTGTTCCTCCTGCTTTGAGTCTCCTCATTCAAGTGCCAGCTGAGAGCACAAGAAGTCCCAAGCCTGCCCGTGAGAAGCGAGGAAGGAGATGAGAAGCAGGAGGAAAGTCTCTGACCTTTTATTCTTCAAAACACTTTCCGAGAGAGAGGAATTCTCCCCAACTCCTCTTGCTTTGCTTGATTCCCCATGATACTTCCTCCATAGCCCTGGCAAGCTGCAAGTGGCTATGCCTGGCCCCCAGAAAGTGGCAGGGTGTGAGATACAGTTCAGCTGTGACCAAACAGCTTCCCAGCCTCTCTCCCTCTCTCTCTTTTGAGACGTCCCTGGGTTGGTGTTCTGGCATCCTTATTGCTCCCCATAGTCTTGCTATGACTCAGGAGGGACCAGTGAGATCGCCCATCCTGAGAAAGGGTGTTCCAGTGAACAGTCTGTCAAAAGGGAGCCCTCACTTCCCAAAGATAAGGCACAAAGATTTTGTAGCTGGCGGGGTTATATGATTTCCCAGCAGATGAGCTGGGCTTAGTGGCAATAGAATATTAATGAATAGCCATATTGCTTCCTTATACTGGCCCTGGATAGTGGATTAATATATTTGTTCCCTTTAAATCTTCAATGGAGAATAATTAGCTTAGTGTCCACACAGACAACATGAACAACACTGTACTCTTCGCTACTACAACAGAGTCCTTGTGAGAGTATTTTGAGTTCCTGGCATGCCCTTGGGGCTTCTAGTGCCATGCTTGGCACAAGGGGTGTGACAGCCGCTGTACGTGGGTGCAGAGCTGTGCCCCAGACCCATGGGTACCTGTAGTGCTTGTGATGCTCTATCCACTGTAGAAGAGCTGCCAAGAAAGGAAACTGGTGATTCAGTATCTCTGAGACGCTGGCTGATCTCTCCAGGACTTGGCTGTGCTTGGAGGAGGATCTACCCAATGCACTCTTGATCTCCAGCAGCTGAAAGTTGGTGTTGCAGGTTCTCTACACCCCAGCAATGGGCTCCAAGCAAATCATCTCTCTCGGTGGCATTTCACAGAACCATAGTGTGGCTGGTGCTGAGACCATCAGAGAAGTGCTGGTGCAGAGGAGGTGAAACTCATTGCCATGGAGGGGGAAGAGGCTGGAGCATCATCTTAGCAATGCAGAAAGTGCCGTCTCTTGTGGAGATCCAACCCACATCTTCCACTTGAAAAGAAGATGTTGGTCTGTGAGATGTCTCCCTCCTGCAGTGGTCTGATCACTGAGGAGGATGTGGCAGTGATCTGGAAGGTTGCTGGCACTGAGCCACCTCTTTGTAAGGGGGAAGGAGATGGCAATGGGGAAATGTCTTTAATTCCCCACCCAACACTGGGAGACAGGAGGGAAGGAGGAATTCTGGGACAGGTGGGGGTGTCCCAATGTACAAGTGCAAAGCATGGCTCTCTGTGACGTCTGGGTCAGCCCCTCAGCTGGCCTCTCCATAGGAGAATGCAGAGTCAGCTCTGACTACAGGAAACTCTCCTCCACCTCTTGTTGCCCTGTGGTTGGCTCCTGGCAGCCTGGCTGTGGGTCGGATTCCTGCTCCTCGTCCTGCCGGAGGCCCAGAGGGCTGTCACAGGATATTGTGGATGATGTGTTGGCCTCGTTCAGCATAGAGCTGAAGGGAGACAAGAGGGAGAGAGAATGAGTGCCTTGTCCCAGGTCTCCTGGTGGGAGAGGATTCCCAACAGCTGAGAAGCATGTCAGGCTCCCTACGGCCCCACTCTACCTGAGTAGCTTTCCACAGAACAATAGACAATATTGGTTGGGTCTGTTCAGCCCTCAAACACAACGTACAGCCAATTGGGTTCTGCAGACTGTGGGCCCCTGTGGGCCCTCTTCCTTGTGAGTGGGGTCATTTGTCCCCAGCTGTGCTGGCTGACATACGGGGATGTGACATGGCACCCTATCTTAGCTCATGTCCCAGCTCCTCTGGTTCATCTCCGTTGCTGCAGGTTCATGCAAGGTCACAGCAACCCAGATGGGGCTGACACTGCCCTCCTCCTCTCCCAACCCCTGGTCTACCCCTCAGCAGAGCATCCCCGTTTCCTCTTGAGGCCCTCATTTTCCGATTTGAGAGAGAAAGGAACAACATTCAGAAGAAAGGAACAACATTCAGAAGCAATGTTTTTACCTGGCCCGGCTGATGGAGGCCTCCTGAGGGAGATCGCAGATTGCCTCAGGTTTGGGGTCGGGAAGAGGGATGATATAATCATTCTCGCCCCCGTTCTGGTGCACAGCTGTGTAGAGGATGCTGCCGGTGGGGGAGCTGGCAGTGAGCCTGGCGTTGTTCAGCCCAGGGATTGTGGGTCTTGTGCGGACAACAGCAGGGTGGTCACTCTTCATGAACTCTTCATCCACCTGCTGGTACCTCTGCTCTCGCAGGGCAGGTTACCAAAGGAATGGGAATGTCTTGTGAGTGGAGAAAATGCACTTGTGTTGTATTTGCTTTCTGTGCCTGCCAGGGTTTTTCTAGAGGGGCTGACATCTTCTAGCTGGATTCAGCTACCATGACTGACCAAAGACAGGCCATGAACATTTCCTAAGGGAGAGATCAGGGGCACAACTCCACAGCTCAAAAATACCAAAAAGTTGAAGGCAAGTCTTTGATCTCCTATCAGTTCTGATTTCCTCAGTTGCTGAGACACCAGCTGCCTGTCTGTGATGCCAGTTGTCTCAGCAATGCCCCCAGGATGCCCAAAACACCTTCATTGACTGTTCAAACTAATGCAGCCTTAGTCACAGCAAAATCCTCTGGCACACCAGCACTAAACACTGGTCTCCAAACCCTGAGGGCCCTAACCAAGGCAGCATCCTCCACAGAGCACTGATCCTCTTCTGTCCCTCCAGCACAGGGTCCTTTGAACATACCTTTCTGTAGCAATCCACCAAGAGGTTTCCCATAAGCACCACCAGCTGCGAGAAGGATGGTCTGATCTCAAACTTCTCCTCCCAGCACTTCTGCATGATATCGTAGCTAACAAGAGGGAAAAGAGAACACTCTGGTGAGCTAGCGGATGGGGAAAACAGAGGCAGAAATGCTTTTGTAGGTAGTGTAGGGCATGCCCAGGGAAAAGTGGGCAGCACTTACATTTCATCAGAGGCGTGGGTGGGTTTGGACATCCGATAGCCACGTTTGATGGCGTTGTAGAACTGTTCGTTCATAGGCAGTTCAGGGTATGGAGTCCCCCCTGGGTGTAAAAGGAGAGCAAGGGTATCAGGGTGGTGTATTGCTTGCCACCCCACGCCAGCATGCATTTCACACCAAGGCTTCCTTTTTACCTTTACCTTTCCTGTTTCATTTCACTTCCAAATGGCAATGTCAGCATGGGAAAGAAGGAGACAGGGAATGAAGTGCTACTCTGCCTGGTAAAGGCTGGGACTTGGGGATTAGAAATGGATTTCTATTGCCTCTGGGAAGGGATCCTGCTAACCTGTTATCAGACCTACAGACACCACAGTGATCTCCACGGCACTTACCTAGAGTGAATATCTCCCAAAGGAGAATCCCGAAGGACCACACATCGCTCAGGGTGGTGTAGAGGTTGTTGAAGATGCTCTCTGGAGCCATCCACTTAAGGGGCAAGAAGGTCTAAGAGGAAAAAAATGGAACAAGAAGGGAGTCAGCTGGATCTACAGCACTTGCTTCAACAGGTGAGAGCCTGGCACCCAATTCACAAGCAGAGAAGACCTTCCAGAGCTGCCTGGCAGCCCAACACATCTGCTGACATCTAGTGTCAGTCACTTCTCAGAGGGACCAGTTTCCTCTTTCCTTGTGCAGGGTGAGCCCAGCAGGCAGGAGGAAAGAGT
>NW_010515807.1:54254-69457 GCF_000687285.1 Phaethon lepturus
CACTGTCATGGTGTGCTTTCTCTGTTCCCTAGTTCTTGGGGAGTCCACTGACTTGCACAATGTGACCACAGCACTCCTGAAGGGAGTCCAGGCCTATCT
Organism: Phaethon lepturus; assembly: GCF_000687285.1. Lineage (NCBI taxonomy): Eukaryota > Metazoa > Chordata > Aves > Phaethontiformes > Phaethontidae > Phaethon > Phaethon lepturus. The sequence continues at coordinate 54,354 of NW_010515807.1, forward strand.
GGACTTTGGAAACCAGAGACCAGGCTGGAGAGGGCTATGGAATGACCAGAAAAGAGCCGAAGGACACATCCAGCTTTTTCCTGCTCTTACTCAGAGTGATACATGAAGAACAGCCTCACTTGACCAGCTTGTATGCAGCACTGGCTGTGCTGTTCCTGGAATTCGCTTGCACAATGAATACCAAAATAATCTCCAGGAAGGACTGCAAAGGGGCCCAGTTTCATTTCCCATTTTGGAAGGAAAAGCAGCTATGCCAAGGCTGGACTGCAAAACCCCAAACCCCTCTGCAGGGAGGGTCTCCCTACTCAGGCATTGAGTGCCTGTCTGCCATCCCATGCAAGTGGAAGAAAGCACAAGAGAAGTTAAGTGGTTCATAGAGTAGATAAAGATTGGGATTTGAGGGGCCTGGCTCCACTCTCAGCTCCCCCAGCCACAGTTTCTCTGGGAATTACATGGCCTGCTTTGCTTGGGGTTGCATGTTCCCAAATGCACCAAGGCTGGAGTGGACATGCTGTTGTTAGAGTTGCAGGGGAGGTTCTGGGGAAGCTCAATTACACCCTCATCCTCTCCTGCCTCGAAAGATTGGAGACGTCTTTCTGGAAAGTAGCTGCTCGCAGGAAAACACTTCCTCTTGCCCTGTGGTTAGAGCAGAAGTCTGTGAATCTCTTCCCAGAGTGGCCAGTGCCTCACTGCAGCACTGTCAAGCTGCCTGACATTGCACTCCTCCTGCCTGCAGCTCAGGATCAGACCCAGTGCTGTGCAGGGAAGGGATGCAGCACTGCTGCCAGTGATGGGCTGTACAGGGGACAATCCTTAGTTTTGCTGCTGCTGCTGCCCAGATTCTTCTGTAAGAGCCTGGAGATACGGGCATGCAATTCTGCTACTCCACAGCGCACAGAGCACATCAGGTGCAGGATGGTTGGCCATTGACACAATCTCTTAGGACTTCTGCCCTGTCACCACCCCTGGGTACAACGATGGACAGGTAACTCATGGGGAGAGCATGCAGGGGGTGCCAGGCCTAAAGCCCCAGCAAGAAGGGGCTTGCACGGTTCCTCACGCTGCCTCAAAGGTACTCACGCTGCCTTTGGAGATATAGTTCGAATCCCTCATGATGTCCCTTGCCAGGCCAAAGTCGCAGATCTTCACCAACTTCCCCTCACAGATGAGGACATTCCTGGCAGCCAGGTCACGATGCACACACTGTAGGGGGGAGGCAGGGCACTGTCACTGCGAGGGGCCCCCAGACAGCCAAGGAAGCAGCCCAGCTCCAGCAATAACCCATTTCTGGGGCTGCAGGAGTCACCTCACATCATTTGAGGCATCTTCTTCACCTCTAGGGACAGCCATGGCTCAAAGCCACTAGCAAAGATACCAAATTTTCGCTGCCCGTCTGGACTGCTACCCCTGTGACAGCAACAGGCATACAAATCTGGGAAGGGCAATTTGAACAACCCAGCAAAGAAGGGATTGCCAGGCCCTGACCGAGCAAGGGGGCTGGTAGGCTGGCAAGGAGGGGCTGTCTCCATCTCTGTTTGGACAATCCAACCCAGCAGTCTGAAGACATCAGAGTTACTCCAGCCTAGCTTGTGCCTCCTGGTTTGCCAGCATGTTGGATGTTTTCCATATGAACAGCCCCAAGGTTTGCTCAAGACCCTGCCAGACACTACTAGTGAACACGGTGATATTACGCCACTATAAAGCGTGACTGTGAAAGCGTGACTGTGGGAAGCTGTGAGCTCCTCTTCTGTGCTCCATGGGGGAGCACTGACCACGCACTTTTGCAGATCACACTGTCTGGCTGGAGGCAGAGAGCCAGGAATTTCTCTCCACACGTCACTGATGCCGTCCCTACCCCTTCTCTTAGCCCTGCCCTGTGTGATGTCTCACACGGTCCAACTATGTTACTGCCTGCCTTGGGCTAAGCCAGACCTTAGGAAATTCCAGAAGCCTAGTCCTCTGTGGTGGCTTAATTTCCACTAAACAGGCACTTCTGATGAGGCCTGGGGGCTCCTAGCATGTGGTGCAATAAGGGTGTCTGTGGGGAGTAGTAGCTCTGCTGCAGAGTGCCTTGTGCTTTAGCATGGCGAGGCTATCACTGTTTGGTCATCCTGGTAAATAGGGATGATACAACAGCTGTGCTGCACATGGCTTGGGAGGAGCTCAGAGTCAGGGAATTTGAGGTCTTGATCCAAACCAGGGTTAGCTGTCACATGCAAATATAGTCATGCTGATCCCCAGAGCTGTGTTTCCAAAGAGAAGTGGTCAGCAGCTCTTCAATTGCATGGCCACTTCTCCCACAAGGAGGTTGGCATGGACAGATGGACACTGAGCAGAAGCTGACCACTGGACATGGCACAGCATTGTTGGCCTCCGCTGCTGCAGGTGCCATGGGCCAGCTGGCATACGTACGTTTTTGGAAGCCAGGAACTCCATCCCATTGGCCACCTGGAAGCTGAAGCCCACCAAGTCCATGTAGCTGAGGAGCGGAGACTCGTTTATCAGTGTCACCCGGTCTGTTCTTTCAGGAGCTGGAGGACAAGCAGAGATGGATGTTGGCATTATTCAGCACACTCGTGGGCTGCCCACCATTGGAAGGACCCACTGGGGATCACTCTCCCTCCAGCAACAAAGGGACAGAGCTGGGACCTCCCATCACAAGGGCATCTGCCACCACTGCTGGACTCATCCCAAAGGTGACCTTTGCAATATGAACCATCCGTCTTTGCAGGCAAAGTCATCCAGCACCCAAAGTGCAAGCACTTCTCCCTCCCGCTGTGGCTGAGCTGTTACCTGACGGGGAATAGCTGTCCAGCTCATATGGGGTGCCATAGTTAGAGGACTCAATGTCAGCGTACTTGACTTCACCCTTCATGTCAGACATGGGCACATAATCCAGGGAGTCATCCTTGCTCATGTCCATGTAGCCCCCGTCGCTCTCAACAGACAAGGAGAGATGACTGTGGGGGAAGAAAAGAGGCTGTTTGTCCTCCAAAGAGGAGAGGAGGAGATGCAGGGGATGGGGGCAATGATTTGTGGGATGCAATTCCTGAACCCTCAGCCCCAGCACTACAATTTCCCACACAACAGGGAAAGACGCCCTGCATCATGCATGCAGAGAAGTGCAAATGGCACTGGTGACCTCCTTCCACCACCTAACAGCTCAGATGTCCTCAGGACTAGCTTTAAACAGCCCTGCCATATTCCCCTGCAGGTGTCCTTGCTCACAGGCTGAAACTTCTCATGCTCACCTTGCCTGGCAGGGCACAGGCTTGACTCAGCACACGAGCTCAGCACTGGGGAGGGCAGGAAGGGGAGCCAGGGCTGCACAGCTCCACAGGCACACGCGAGGCAGGAAAGCATGAGACCCAGGCCAGAGCGGGCAGGCAAAACCCTCCACCTTGGCCATGCATGTTCACAGGCTGGCCAGGACTGGCCTGGAGAAGGCTAAACTGAGCAGGCGGGACACAACCCTCTGTCCACAGTTAGACCTTCCCAGTCTGGATCAGAAAACATCCGCACCCTTGAGCACTTCTCCCTTGAGTGAGCACCAACTGCATCTGGGAAGCAGCATCCTGAGGCCTTCCATGTGCCAGTGCTGGGCAAGGGAAACCTGCTGCATGGCCAGAGCTGTGCGGCGCATGTCCACAGGCTTGGGAGATTGCGCTTAGTGCTTAGGAGGATCTCAGCTGCCTTCAAGCAGGAAGCACAGGGGCAACTGTGCTGATGTCCTAACACTGCTCTATTTTACTATCGTTTTGGCGTGCTGGAAGGAAATGCTGCTTTCTAACTTCCCGTGGGATCGTTTCTCTGCACTGATGTGCCTGCATCCCTTGCAGCTGGCAACCAGATGAAGGACCATTTCCCTTTCCTTGTAGCACCTCTTGTGCAACTGCACTCCTTCCAGAACTTCTCCCTTAGACTTGGTAGCAATGCGACTTGCCCTGAAAATGCAGAGCTGAGGTCTCCAAGGGTTAAGACATGCTGGGAAACCCTTTGTCTCTGTACTCAATGCATAGCTATGGTTATGCCAATAAAGTTAACGATGCCAGGCAGTATTCCCAACTGGCATGGAGCAGCCAGTGTGTGTGCTAGCAAACAGCCTCCAGGACAGACAGATTGCCTCCGCTAACTCCCCATCTGCCAGGAGCTGTTTGGAGGTGGCTGGTTGGCACATGGGCTGGTCTCACAAGGTAACAGAGCAGCCAGCTGTGTCCCAGTGCTGGGCCAATGTTTATTTTATGGGTCTGGAGGAAATGTAGGTATCCTTCCTGGCAGCACCAGCTTCCCTCGTTGACATGGGCTAGGATGGGGTAGGCACCAGGGAGGAGGAGGGTGCTGCTTTCCAGGTACCTCTGCACATGGTCCTCCTTGGCGGTGTTCCCATACACCTCTGCCTCTCGCCGGGCCTTCTCGCTGTAGGACTGCAGAAAGGTGTGCTTGTTGCGGTGCAGGTAGTCCACCAGGTCCCCATAGCGGCAGTACTCGGTGATGATATAGATGGGCCCTGGTGGGAGAGAGCACCCGTGACAGCCCTGCCTCAGCCCTGCTTGCTCCCCAGGGCGGCAAATTTCATCCCACAGGGACATTACCAGATTGCAGGATGTCTAGGCAGGGCTTGGGGGAAAAGCCACCTTTCTGGTACTGAGCTTTTTTGGAATTTGACGTTTGTATTTGGGGAGGGAGGTGGGGTTAACAGAAATATGCCTCCTCAGTTTCAATCAGGTTGGAAAGAAAGGCTTTCAGAGCCCCACAAGGCTTTCCTAGGGGAAAGATGAATCCTTCTGAACCAGAAAACAGGAATTAATCTTTCTGAGGACAGTTCTCCCGCTCAGCACAGCCCAGGGCAGCAGGGAGATGAGACAAGGTGCCTGGGGCTCAGCTACCTCCTTTGGTGCAGGCTCCCAGCAAGTTGACAATGTTGAGGTGAGGTCCCAGGTGGCTCATGATCTTCAGCTCCGACATGAGGGCTTGCTTCTCGCTGCTCCGGGCAGTGGCTGTTGGACAGAGCTAGTGTGAACGCCAGGGCAAGGAGGGCAGTGCATGGGCACTGTTTGGCTTTGCGGTTTTTGGATGGGGGAAAGGGACGGTGTGGGAACAACTCACACTTGAGCATTTTGACTGCCACTTTCATGGTGGACTGCGAATGGCTCAGGCCATGGGCTGTTGCCTCCACCACACGTCCAAAGGCACCGGAGCCAAGAGTACGTCCTGCAAAGAAACATCGAGGAGACAAAGTTGGCGATGGTCCTTGAGGAGAAGTGAGGAGAGGAGCTTGGAAAAGACAAGTCCCCTGTCTGAAACCACACCAGCCTTGCTGCTGTCATCCTGGTGGGCATGGAGAAAGTTGTGAGCTATGATGTTTGGGGTTGGGGCTGGTTTCCATCTGGCTGGGAAGGGAAGGAGCTGCCAGCTGCAAGAAAGGATAGCCAGGAATAACCCAGTGCTTCATGCCAAAGGGAGCAGCTGGCCTCCACCGTGGTCCCAGATGGTCCCCCTGTCCCAGGACCACATCGTATGTCCAGGGATCTCTGTGCCTTTTCTGGCTTGGTCTCTTTTGGACATCTCAAACCTATTATCCCCAGACAGCCAGGACCCCAGGGAACTATCAGTGGGACCTGCAGAGCCTTTACCTAACACCAGCTTGTCCCTGGGCACCTCCCAGCTGGAGTCGTAAGGGAGCTGCATGGGATCCACGTAGATATACTCGTGCCCATCGGAGCTGACTGACTCAATCACCTTCCAGCGGATTTCATAACGAGGTTTCTGGAAAGGGGAGCAAAGGGAAAAGAGAAACCTGAGAGGCTGAGCATCAGAGAGGACATGGGGGGTGTGGATGAGCTTTGTTAGGGAGTCTTTGGTCCCTGCAGCCGTTGCCTCGTTCCCCGTCTAGCCTGCAGATGCCAGGGGCATGCAGAGACTGATGGAGGCACGGATGGGACGTTGTCAAGCCCATGCCAGCAGGAGGTCACAGCTTTGCTCTTCCCAACCATCCTAACACAGGGGTACCACTGTGGTGGCCTGGGAACACTCTCTTCTTTTACCTTCTGCCACAGGACAATCAGGATGATCAGGGAGATGACAGTGAGGACCAGCAAGGCCAGGATGACAGAGATGATGACCACCTTGAACGGCAAGGCTACAACAATAACAAGGACAGCAGTCAGACTCCTCCACCTCTGCATGGGCTGAGTACCCTGGGGAAAGAAGGGGACAGAAGCGCAGAAGCCCTGCACCCTTCCCTCCTCTAGCCACTGTCCCCCTCCTGCTACGTGCCTCCCCTCCGAGACACTGACCCTGAGCTCTCTGGGTGGGGGCAGTCCCTGTCCTCTCCTCCTGGGCAGACTCGCCCAGCACTTGCAGGGCCAGCAGCCCAGGGGTAATGGGATGATGGGTTGTTACAACCTGGTGAAGGCCTTGATGCCTTGGGAGTGGTTTGACCATGGGAGGTGCAAGGAGCTAGAGGGGCTGGTTTGCTTGGAGGAGATCTGACAGCTCCGGGCCTGGACTTAGACCATCCTTCCTCATATTTGGGATGTTCAGCGCATGGATGTTCAAGTCCGTGGCACCATCTAGTGACCCACGGGCTAATAACAAGACACTGGGGACCTGCTCAGGCACTGTCATGTTGCCTCCCTGGAGGGATGACTCTGCCAGAGGTGAGAATAGGATGACCATGGCCAGTGGACAAAAGGGCTCCAGACTCCTCCTGGATCAGCCTTTTCTGTTCAACCCAAAGGAGGCTTTGTTTTGGGCAGAAATACCCAGGTTTCCTGCCTCCAAGGAGTGCAGTCATCAGAGAACTGTCCTGGCTCCCAGCACCTCCAGGCTGGAGACATGGAGAGAAAAGTCTAGCTCCCCACCACTGGCTCAAACACTTCCCTCAGCGCGTACCGTGTGGGACCAGAGTGATGTCCTGGGAGTTGGTGCCCAGGAAGTTTTGCACGGTGCATCTCAGGAGCAGGGGCTCATCTACTCTGTGCAGCTGCAGGGTGCTGTTCACACGGTACACCTGCAGCTCTGCGTGGTATGTGGCGTTGGTCTGCAGACCGATCTCTGCAGACTCATTCCCCAACAGCCGGGTGGGCTGCCCCTTGGTGCTGCACCTGGTCCAGGGGAGGATAAAGGCACCTGAGAAGCAGTTGGGACCATGCGCCACCATGGGATGCCAGCAGAATACAATAAAATAATAGTCTATTATTCTAATAAATGCGAGAGTCCAGCCATTCCCATGGGCTCCATCATTCCACTTACCATTTGATGTCGCTACAAGTAGACCAGCTGATCTCTGGCTGGGGCATACCTTCAGCAGAGCATGTTACTGTCTGCTCCCCACTGCTGGCACTGCTGTTCTCCTTGAGATCCACCACTTTGGCTGGCACTGAAACCAAGAGAGAGTGATGGGAGTTAATCCTCCTTTCTGACTGCAGGATGGAAGAGGAACGTGATTCCACTGTACCCCTAACATGGCCTGGGGGTGAGGAGACACTCATCACATCAATCGTGTTTTATTTTCGAAAGCTAACAGCAAAAAGAGAAAGGTCTGAGGGGGTTATGGTGGAGACCTGCCCCCATCTAGCTTGCTTGGAGAACACAGGTGAGCACAGGGAAAAGTCCTGGACATCAGAGTTGTGCAATCATCTCTGCATCTACTACCTTGGGCCAGGTCATGAAGGCCAAGCTACTGGTATCTTCACTGTCTCCCCGTCCCCTTTGCTCTGAGACCAAGTGTGAGATATTTCAAATAAGCATGTTTCTTGCTTGAATGCTCTTCCTTTAACCAAAACCACTCTGGAGCTGTAGTCAGAGGAGTTGAGGGCTTCAGCCTGAGGGTCCTGCGGCAAAGGATGGACCCATCCCCTGAGACTGTCCCCACACTCCTCAGCCCCATGTCTGCATGCCCATCCTCACCATTTATCTGCAGATGGAAGGACAGCTCCTGCTCATCATCCTCATTGGAAGCCCGGATGGTGTAAAATCCTCCTTCTTCCTGCTTCACCCGCACCAGCACCAGAGCCGTCTGGTACCTGGAGGAGACACAGTCCCAGAGAAATTGGTGTGGGAAGGTACCTGGGGACTGACAATGATTAGAGGCAACGAGCTCCCATCCATCTGAGGCATGCTTCAGAAAGGAGAGGCATTCAACCACCAACCATGTTCAGCCAGCAATTTGGAGGTTGCTTTGTGAATTGTCCCCTCCCTGCACCCTGGTGAGGAATGATGGGCCCTCACCTGGTTTCTGACAGGTTCCTGCTGGTGATGGTGAACTCGCTGCTGCTCTCCATGGTCAATGTCTTGTTGTTCTTCATCCATACAATGTTCGGTTGCGGGTAGGCCTCCACCTCCACCTGGATGGTGTGGCTCTTGTGGACCTCGGCGTACACCGTGCTGGGCAGGTAGGTGTGGAAGCGCACAAAGCCATGCTCTGAGAGGGGGCAGGAGGGATAGGGGGGTCAGAGCGAGACACAACCCCCCTCTCCAGTCCTGTGGACAAACATGGATCTGGAACAAAACACTCTGAACACCCAGAAGTGCTGGGGAAACTCTAGATCCATCCCTCAAGGCTTCAGGCTGGTGTCCGAGGGGAGTGTAGGTGCAGAGCTACACTGGAGCAGAGGAGCTCATGGGGTAGGCAGCATGTGGGGAGAAGGATGTTATCTTGTGAAGATGCAGCAGGGTCCCTCAAATTACATGAAAGAAGGACAGAAGCAGATGGGAGGTGACCATATGACCTCACATCACACTGCACAGTGCAGAAGAGCTCTTACCCATACCCTCAAGTGTCTTAAAAGGTCACAAAACCCATGGTGGGAGATTTGGGATGTTTTGAAGCCAAGAAGTGGGCAGGGGTGACATGGGGTGAGTGTTGGCTTCTTGCCATGGTTATTTAGGGCAGAGGCGGGGAGGGGAGAGAGCTGGAGGCTGTGCAGAGAGAAGAGGGTGTCACTCTGGGGCATCCTGCCTGGACACCCATGTGGTTTGCTGGCTTTGGGTGCACGGGCAGCCACGCACCGATCACATGGACTGTGATGTCTTTCCGGTCCGTTTTCTCATGGTAGCCCTCAGAGACGTTGCAGACGTAGGTCCCACTGTCCTCTATCTCTGCATTCTGGATGATGAGGATGGAGCGGATCTCGTGGGTGGATCCAGGCAGGAAGTCGGTCACTGGCTCCACAGCCTTCCCTGCCTGCACAACGGGGTTGGAGAAGTCAAGAGCATGTTCTGCCATTAGAGTTACAAAGCCAGGCTCACAGGGAGGGAGGAGGAGCGGGTAGAGGACTCCAGTCTGGCTGCCACAGGGACAAGGAACATGCACCAGTCAGAGGGCACTGAGACAGACAGCCTTAATCCAAGGATCTCCCCCATCAAGCCTCCCTGTGTGGCAGCAGCAGCACCCCACAGCCTCTGCCATGGTGTGAAGCATTCTGTGAAGCTTCACCTAGGATATTGATGAGTGATTGCCATGGGACATCTGGGAGAAGGCTGGAGCTGCTGCCCGGAGCCTGTGGGGCTGGAGCACTCACTTGCTTGCGGGGATAATCCCAATTGAAGTTGACGAGCTCATTGCCGCTCACAGTACACATCAGGGTAACGTTTTCTCCCTGACGCACTATGGTCTGCACTGCGCTGATGGAGACGTTCACAGATGAGACTGTGGGAAAGGTAAAAGAAAGGAATGAATAATGAAGGAAGGGATGAGTGGGCACCCAGTCTATTTATCCTGGGTGGATTGGTCCACTGGAAATTCTCCTCCTTGAGGGATGTAGCTGACACTTGGGCAGAACCCATTCTCTAATGGAGACAGGACTAAATCCAGCCTCCAAATTGATCAGGGGCATGGCTAAAGAGACAAGGGAAGAGCTTTGCTGTCCCCTGCCATTGGGCTGAAGGAACAGCCACAGCAGGTGCACAGGCATGCTAAGACAATGACATCTCACCCTGGATCCTGTAGATGTAGAAGGTGTCTGAATCCACCTCCTGGTCATCCACGATTGTCCGGCAGAAATAGGTCTTATCCTCAAAGAAGCCTTTGAATCCATGTTGTGGGTCATAAGCAGCTGGGATGGGGTTCTCCACCTTCTTCTCATAGAGGGTCACTTGCATCTGTGGGTCGGTCACGCGGCATGGGATGACGGCCTCTGTGTAGCCCGTGATGAAAATGAAGAGCTCTTCGGAGGTGATTGTGGGGAGGAAGACTAGGGAGGGATCTGTGGGAGAGAAGGAACACTGGTTACAGAAAGCTACTTCAAGCTGAACCAGGGCTGCTCTGTGCACCTCCAGGACTGCATCAACACAGGGCTCTTTCTCCAGACTGGTGGGATGCTTCTTCCCTTACTCCCCATGGCAAAGTAGAGCGGCCATGTTGTGGGCTTGCCAAACTTCTCCTGGGAGGGTGAGAGAGAGCCAGATGCTGCTGCGTAGCATCATTGCCTCCCCCACCACTTGTCCCAATGCACCACACATGGGCGTCGCCCATGACCTGTCATACCAGAGACATGCCACAGCCAGATGACCTGCCATGAGGGCTCTCCTGCAATGGGATGAAGGATTTTGGGAGGCCAGGGTGCTTGGAGAGAGAATGATAATTCAAAGCCCTCTTTCTTCTGGTTGCTGAACCCTGTGGAAATGCAGAGACAAGGACATGCTCTTCCCTACCTGGAACGTAGATGTACAGGGCTTTCCTCTCCGCTGGCTCTGGAGCCTGGTCAGGGCTGTAGGTGCATGCGTACTCCCCGGTGTGACGGCCTGTCACATTGCTGAGGGTGAGATTGCTGACGAAGACACCATCCCTGTGCTCCAGTGAGGCGGCAAGGGGCTGACCTTCCCGTTCCCAGACCAGGGCGCCATCCCCATAGCACAAGAGGGAGAAGGTGCTGTGGAGGCCAAGGACAAGCTCAGTGTCTCCGGGTTCGATGTGCAGCCTGCTTCCCCCAGACGTTACCTCCAGCAGACCTAGGAGAGGAAGGAGATGAGACCAGATTGGATTCCTCTGAATTCCAAGGACAAGCATGCTGGAGCACAACGTCATGCCAGTGTATTTGGTTTATAGCGTCATATAGCGTCAGTCTTTACAACGAAAAACAACCTTCCTGGATTTGTTCTCCTTGGTGTAGCCACCACTGACAAACACATGCTTTCCTCAGAAATGTCCTGTCAACCTAGACATTGGTGGGTCACCCTTCATTCCCTGTACCTCCTGAAACCCTTACTGGAAGGAAATCCAGGACATCATGGGATTTAGCAATGTTCAAAGTTGCCCATGTTGTCTGTGGCAATGCTGGGTGGAGAACCCCCCATTTTATGCTTTAACTATGTCTGTCCCCGTCCAACCTTTCTGTAATGTAACTGCATCCTCAGTGCCACCCAGTGCTGCCCAGTGTCATTGGGTGGTGAGAGCAGAAGGCTGGCTTGGGACGGATTTGGGGCAGCTGTTGCAACTGTGGGTGTCAGCAGAGCTGTGCTGGGAGGCAGCCATGCTGTCATGCTGTTGCACCAGCCCAAGGGGCATCCTTGGTGAGGATGGGGCTGGAAATGGGGGTGACCTGGGCCTCCCCAACATGTTTGCTCACATTCTAGGCTTTTATGCATCCTGTGAGCTGGTCTAGATGGCCTGGAGAGCTGACAGTATAGATAATACTGCTGACCCCAGAATGAGCCTTTCTGTGTAAAGGCAGAAGTAGGTCTCAGATGCACCTTCAAAGTCTTGTAAGGGCCATGCACTTAGCAGGCAAGAGGGAGGGGAGGAGGTGAGGCAATTCCCTGCTCTGCTGGCAGCCTCTCCACAGGGACAGTGTCAGGCAGGACACAGACGGGGCTGAAACAATGTCAGTTTACAAGAAAGTGAAAAAGGAATGAAAGCAAAACCTTGCAGGAAATCCTTTGGAAGCAATAGAGCAGGCAAGGTCTTCCTGAATGGCTCCCTGTGTCTCTGCTGGCTTTCTTGCTTCACCCTTTGCCCAGATGTCCCAGTGGGGCTGGGACATGTGCTCCTCCCCAGTGTCCCCACGGGTGGGCAGCACAGCTGGGGACAGCCCCCGGGGACTCGCAGCAGTGCTGTAAACAGCCCAGATGCAGCTAGGTGCCCTGTTGCCTTGCTGTGGGGAGGTTATTGTATATATGGGGTCTGACCAAATCCTTCCTGCTGTGGGGGTGTCCATAATGTCCAGCTAATGTGGGTTCTCAGGTGTCTGCTAAGGGCTTGAGCGCACCTGGCAGTGCTGCCTCTGCGGAGGTGCCCTCCTTCCACCCAGCTGTGCATCAGCATGAAGCAGGTGGGGACTTTACATCCACCCCGCCACGGGCCACCATGAGCCCATGGACCCAAGTCATTAGGAGGGAAGGATGTGCCTGGGGCACGCTGTGCAGCCCCGCGCCTCCCCACACACTGCCCCTCTCCCCGCCTTGCCCTGGGGTGAGCATCCCAGGGCAGCATCCCTGCGCAGGGCCCAATCCTGCACACACCTCCCCAGCCACAGCACTCACCGGTGAGGACAAGGAGCCAGAGAGATGTCTTCAGAGAGGGGTGTGGCATGGCGGGCTCCGTGGCTCGGTGGCCGAATCCTGCCAAGAGCAAAGCGGGATGAGGACAGCACTGCCAGCAGCGGAGGGGTCCCTGGGCCACACTGGGCAGGGGCATCTCTGAGCCCCCACCCGAATCCCAGGCTCCCTTCTCCACCTCAGAAATGTCCCATCTCTCTCCTGTTTTCAGCCTTTCCCTCCCGGCGCAGTGGTTGGCTTCCCCTCATGCTGGATCTGCAGAAGGAGCTGTTTCTAAGGCATCTCCCGCTGGTAAACAGGGATTTTGCTGGAGGCTCCAGCAGTCGTGTCAACTCTTGCTCATCTCTGCTCGAAATGCCGGTCCCCCCGCTGCAGAGCCCTGCCTTTCTCCCTCCCTCTGCTCTACCGCTTGCCTTTTTTTCCTTTAGTTTGTGCTTCCCTCAGTCCCAGTGAGATAAAGCTTGCTAGAAAACAGATCCCCCTCCAACCCTCCCACATCTTCTGTTCCTTCCAATTAAATAAAACAAGCCCAAAGAAACCCCACAAAAAAAAGTTTCTTGTGTTTAACTTTTAAACATATATATTTTAAGGGAATATTTAAGAGGGCTTTTTTGTTTAAAATATCTTCTATTAACATTTCTCAAGAAATCTTTTCCAGAGAGCATTTTCAGCCCTCCCTGGTGCGAACCGAGAGCCTAGAAGAGACGAGGCCAGAGCTCCCTAAGAGCAGTGGGGTCTATCCCCCGTGTAATGGGGTGACAGGTAACCCTCCCCATGGCGCCTGCAGGGACAGGGATGAGTATTTCTGAAAAGCAAACGAAGAAGTTCACAAGGGGAAGAGTAAGGGGAAAGGCTTCCTCTGTGCTGGGACAAAGCTGGGGGGAAATGCGTTCAGTAGTCCTGAACTTGGGGACGCTCCTGCATGGAGCTAAACTTCATGGTTCAGCCACGCTGCAGTCTGGGGCTGAGCTCCTGTCCTGCAGCGAGGCCACCTCCCCTCTCCCAGCACAAGAGGCATTTTGAACCTGCTCCCAAGGCAGACCCCAAGGAGAAGCCTCCGTGATGCCGGCGCAGTGCTCTGGGGAGCTGCTCGCCAGGCACGAGGATGGCTAGTGGCAATCTGGACTTGCTGACCTGGCCCCAGGCACCATCTTTTACTGAGCAGCTCTGCTGCTTCTTGGCCCTGGAGTGGCCTCCTGGTCTGCTTGATGTTAAAGAGGAAATGTTTTTTAAATGACGTGCGCTTGTCAGATGTTTTTATTATTCTCTTGCTTTGGCTCAACAGAAGTCTGATCTACCAGCAAATCCTTCCAGGTCTCCAGCTTATTCAGCAGCTTCCCTCTCTCCCCTCCAGAAAACCCCTCCGTGACTCCTTCTCTCTTCTGCATTTGCCAGAGGAGATGAGAGCACTTATGGGGGAAGAGCTGCAAGTGGGTAGGATGAAAGGACCGAGGTGAAATTTGGGCTGTAAATGAATGTGACCTCACTGCACCCACCCTCAGAGAGGTGAACTGGGACCCTCTCCTTTCACCCCTTCCTGCCTGCATGCACAAGCCAGGCTGTGTTGACCACCACCCCCAAATATCTGCCTGCCAGCAGCTAAGGTCTTCCGCAAGCTCATGCCCAGCTTGTAGCTGCCTGTCCAGCTTCATGGCTGTCACTGCTAGTCCCGTTGCAGGCAAGATCTTGTCTTCTTCCACCCATACAGACAGGTCCCTTGCTCCACCAGTGGTCTCTACAGGATCCCTGATGGGGCAAACCTCTGCTCTGCCGGAGCCGGGGAGCAGGACGCGGGTGCACGCTGGTGCTGGGCTAGCATGGGCGTTGCTTCAGCGAGCAGGGAGAGCCCTGCAGCCTCCGCCCGCCGCCTCTGGCTGCCTCCCCTGTGTTCATAGCTGGTTTTAATAAAGCTGCTGGTTTTGCAAAAAGGCATTTCTCTTGGAGATGCTTCCCAAGCAGAGTGGGAGGGTGGCAATGTCTCGCAAGGAGTGATGACCTCTCCCTTGTTTGTCTGCTCTGGCCAGGGCGAGAGGCACGCTCGGAGATGCTGAGCTCTGCCCATCCTGCAGGATGCAAGCAGATCCCGGCTAGCAGAAAGACAGTCTTTTCTCTCCTTGTCACGGGGACATGTGTGCTTGCACATGTGGGTGCACACAGGCATTTCATAAGGGATGCAAATGCACCCAGCTCACCGCCAGCCTTGAGAGCACTTCTTGTTTCCCTCCTCAGTCTCAGCTTTTGTTCTCAGCAAGAGCGGTAAGATGCACCCTATGAGTGCCAGACAAGGAGGAGTTGAGGTGGGTGCAGCCCCACTGAGTGATCCAAAAGCAGGTGCCCAGACCCACCCAGAGGCCCAAACGACAGGCACCTACACAATGCTCAGCTGTCTTGGATTGTCTCCTCCCAGCCCTTTGGGTTAGCAGGGTGCCACGGGCTCCTCAGACTCCTCTGTCCTTCCCACAGCCCAGGACTTGAGCATTTTCAAGCCATGGGACCATTTGCCTCCACCCACCCTGGCACATGCCTGGAGGCCAGCGAGGTTGTGCAGCAATGCCACGTCCAGTGCCCTTCGCTCAGCCCTGCAGCTCCACGGCAGCCTCTCATCT
>NW_010515808.1:0-12206 GCF_000687285.1 Phaethon lepturus
GGGCCGACAAGAGCCAGCCTCCTCCCGCCACCACCGCTGGGGACTTGCGCGCCCGCGTACCGCCACCGAGGAGCAGAGACAGGGCCTCCCCATGCCTGCGCACTTGCTGCAGGAGGAGGTAAGCGGGGGGCTGCCGGCGGGCCAGGGCGCTTTGTCTTCCCCTCGCCCCTTCCTCCTTCATCTCCGCGGCTCCGGCAGTGCTGTGCTGCTGCTGTTTGGGGGAAAAAAGGCCTGGGCATCCACGCGTGTCCGTGCACGCACACACACACACACGTATGCACACATGTGTGCGTGCATGTGTCCCCTCGGTGCCGCTTCTCAGTCATGAGGCGAAGTCGTTCGGTGGTAACTTAAGACATCCCCCGAGCCTCCTGGGGAGGCCGTGAATGAAGTGGGGATCGCCGCCGCTGGGATTATCTCCCCGCGGGGTCTATGCCCACGGATGGACTGAGCGTAAAATACAGGTTTATCTTAAAAACATCCATCTAAGCGTGCTGCTAAGGGCCGTTCTGGAAGGTGTTTTGTGCCAAGAGGTCGTGGGGGTTTTGGTAGTGCTCAGGTTGTGATTTTTTTTTTTTTTTAATAAGGTATGGCTTTCACTTACAGCATTTTTAAGGCAAATGTTGCAGCAGGGAGCGTCTCTAGGACAGACACAAGGTGAAAGCGTCCAACTGCCCAGATGAAATGGATGATTCTGTCTGCATTGCCTGAGCCAAGCAAACATACAATGGGGAGACTGCCCATTTTTGGCATAAGAAGGTCTCAATAACAGCCAGGCACCAGGAAGATATGTAGAGCTGTTGGATCTTTAGAGCTTTTATTTTTCATTTTTGCCTCTCCTTGCAGCCGCCCCTTGCCCGAGGGGAAGCAGGGGCTGATTCTGGTATTCCTGCTCTCACCTCCTCATCCTTCCCCCTTCTGCCTATGCCGAGGAGTGGAGGTAAATCAGAGCCCAGCTCTCTTGCCTTTCGCCAGCACACGGGGTCTCCCCCAGTCCTTTTGTGCAGGTGCCGTGATCTTCCAGGGATGCTGTGATGTAAAGAACTTTACTCCTCTCCCCATCCAAAACGGATGCCAAGGGCACTGTGCTCAGATCACACTTCATGGTCTTGGCATGTTTTTTGGGGCATATCCTGGAGGCTGGAAAGAATCCTATCCCTGGGTCATGTTGGGCACATTCAAATATACTGGACCCGAGATTGAGTGCCCTGGGGCCCCTAGGCTGAACCCAGTGTGGGAGCCTTTGAGCTGCAGTTGGTTGTATAAGATGGCTGGGTGCCAGGATCACCTATGGCATGTTCAATGCTGGTAGGGTGGGGGGGGCAGGTTGGAGATGGGGGAACACATCTGTTCTGCAGATGAGAGCTGCAAAGTCATTCAGAAATGAGGGAGAGCTCATGAAAATGATTTAGCTGGCCTCCTCCCTGTCTCAGCTCTAGACCCCAGATCAATCCCCATCCCATTTTCCTCAGTAGGAGCCACTATGGCCTTAAGGAGATAAACATCCTCTTTCTTTCCTCCTCATTTCCATGGTCTCCAGCTAAATAGCTGCCCACTCTCCCTCCCTCTTCCCCCTGTGCTCCCCAACCCCGGTCTATAACGGTGGAGCTGTATTTCACAGCAGCTTTATAGCCCCCTTGATTTAAAGTTAGTTTACATGTGAGAAATGACCAGTTTGATTATATCAGCGTGATTCCAGCAGCATAGGTATGCTGGTAAAATTCCTCATGTAGCTACTATGGCTCTGGAAGAAGAGGTTTTTTTCCTCTCTGTTTTCTTTGCGCTCTCCCTCCTCCTGCTCGGCCCCTGTGTAACTTTGACAGTGACATAAGCTATTGCGGAGGAGAAAAATGCAACTCCAACCCCACATTCTTACTCTGGAAGCATGTCCATATGGGGAGCGTTACCCGTCTAATTATACCACCAGATCTCTGTTGGGAATTTTTCCTGCATAGACAAGTCTTAGGTCTTTTTCGTAGATTGTCTTCCAGCCAAGGAAGAAAACTGTGCCTTCCTGCCAAAGTGCCAGATGAGAATATCTGACACTTTGAAATGGGCAGGACTTTTCCTTGCCTAATCTCTGGATTAGAAGACATTTCTCACGGCTCTTTTTTGGGGGGGATTGCCTCTAAATTCTCCAGCAGCTCAGAGTATCATACCCTCAAAATTTAATTAGGAAAGCAGGCAGAGACAGCTTATAGCCGGCATGCAGAGGGAGCCGGTCCCAAGCTCAGCAGCTGCCTGGGTTCAGAGAAAGCAGCAGGATACTTCGTGTCCAGGTTTTTTTCCTTTATAACCTTTGATTCCAGAAGGAAAAACTTAGAGGGCTCCCTCTGTAGAGCTCATTTTACTTCCCAAAGGTGGGGAATCTGTCAGCTCTGCCAGCTCCTCCCCATCGGGAGGTATGTCTGTAACCCTCTAGTTTCTACCCTTGGGAAAGGGAGGAGTTGGGGCGGCCACGTAAGCTGCCTGGCCTGATTTTAATGCCTCCCTCAGGAAACTAGGCCATGGCAGGACGGTGGTCTTTTACGAATCCCAGGTGCCTGCGTGGGAATCTGCTGTTAATTCAGGAGAGATTTCTATTGGGAAAGGAGCCGTCCCAGCTTGGCCACGCTCCCTTCTGCAGTCCCAGCTCTTCCGTTCCTGCCGGCTGACCTTTAGTGTCCGTTCGCACGTGGCGGCAGCGGTGGGGCGGCGGAGGGACGTCTCCTTCGGGCGGGTTCCCGGGGGGCGAGGGGATGGGGACGGCGTGTCCTCCCACCGCTCGCATCCCATGTGCTCGGCACCCCCGGGGTCGAGCCCCGTCGGGCGCTTGGGCTCAGGCCTGACAAAGGGCTGCGAGCACCAGCAAGCACGTGGCTGTCATGATGGAGATGGAAATCAGTGATTCAGGGTTCAGTGACCTGTCTCATTAGGGTCAGTCCTGCCTGCTCCTTTCGTCATGCATGCCTGGTCGGGCAGGCTGTCACTCAGCCAGGGCAAACAAGCGTGTGCGGAGGGAATGTTGTGTCACGGTTACAGGAGGGAGCCGGGAGCCAGGCTGAGCCAACTTGCAGCTTAAAACTTCCTCTCTGCGTGCTGGTGGCCTTGGCTCAGAGGATTGTCTTCCCGTGCCTCAGTTTGCCTGTGGGTGGAAAGTGGGAGAGGGATAAGAGGCTTAGCAGCAGCCATGGGATAGGAACTGTAGGTCTAACTGGAAGCACATTGCTCAACTGCTTCCGTCCACCGATCTCCAAGCGTGTCAGTCTTGCCACGTCCCAGCCTGGAAGGTGAGGCAGGGGGAGATAAGGAGGCAGCCTGGAGGAATCCCGCTCTGGATCTTCCTGACGTTCCACCAGTGATCCCTGGTGGGGTGACACAAAGAGGCAGGATATCAGGAGCAGCCCAATGATTTATAATAAAACCCTGTTTCAGGCTGTATTTCTCTCCCACCTCTTTGTTCATTCACAAGATTTGCTTTATTGTCTGCTTATGCACAAGCCCAGACCACAAGCCCACCTAAAAACGCCCACTAATAAAACTGAAGGAAAATTAAAATCCTTGCAGTCTGCAAATGATCTCAGCAAAGCCACTGGTGGAAAAAAAGACTGGCTTTCAAGTCTTTTTCTTTACGTTTTGCACCCTGTCCACCATTCACCTCCTCTCCCCAGAAAGATCAGGGCCCCTCCCTCACAGGCCGTGACTCTGTGGGGCCAGAGCAGGCTCTTCTTGGTGCCAAGGTCTCAGCTGAAAGAATGAAGCCTGCCAGGGAAACTGCAGGCTGCGAGTCTTGGTACTGCCAGACGAGCTGCTCGTGCTTCTATTCCCTGCATTGGTAACCACCAACTTTTTGTTTTGTTTTCCCTTTTTCCTTTCTTGAAAATGTCCATTGCTGCCTCTCCAAGGAGTTCTCCTCCGCTTCCAGCACCACCGCTGTCGGCACCGTCACCTCCCGGGTGACCAGGAATGGGGATGCTGTCATGGAGAAGGACTTACTCAATCATGAGGACTTGGCAGGAGACCGGGGCATGATAGACGATATCTTTGATGAGACCTACCGGGAGAAAGAGGGCCCCAAGCCCCCCATGCGATATGTCTGGAGGAATATCATCCTCATGAGCCTGCTGCATCTAGGGGGCATATTCGGGTTGACGCTGATACCTTCTGCAAAGATCCAGACGTTGGCGTGGGGTAAGCATGTTCCTCCATTTGTTTCTTGGCATCTGCAAACCCTGGATCTGTTGGGTGGTACTTTTTTTTTCCTCCAGGCCCACAGACTTGGGGAGCAGAAAGAAGTGAAGGTGTTCTGTGAGAAGAAGCCACTAAGCCAGCTTTGTAGCAAGCTGTGGGAGGGCTTGCTAGTTTGTAAGGTCGTGCATGAGAGGGAAGGATTTGGCAGGGGACTGCTCGGCTGCTTAAAGAGCAAACTTGATTCACAGGCATTAGGCCTGGAAGTAGCCCACACCTGAATGTCAGCCACTTCTGGGATGAGGCACAGAAAATGTCTGATGGAATACTGTGACAGTCCCAGGAAGTTAGGAAGAAAGATGCTAGCAAGAGCACTTTAAGGGGTGGCTGGGCAGGTCGGGTACAGGGCACTATTTGCCATGAGGCTGCTGCCCAAAGGCAAGACCCATTCCTGTCCTTGTCAAGGGAGGGTAAATCCCGCACACGTGTGTGAGGGGAAAGAGACAAAATACAGTTGTGCTGAAGGTAAAAGTTAAGAGTTAAGTCTGAAGCTCAGGTCTTTTATCATTCTTACAAAAGCACAGATTAGTCCCCATCATCCCGGAACTAAGCCTGACAACTTTCAAAAAATAAACAGACGTCTCTCCAGGCAGCAAATTCCAGTGGAAAGCACAACCCAGCAGAAGGCAGCTAGGCGAAGCTCCCGTTTCTCAGAGACCTTGCCCTCAGTAGAAACCAAACTTCTCCTTTGACTGCCTGAAAGGCAGCTGGGCCCAGGGCCCAAGCTGCAGGGGAGCCTCGCTTTCCACGAGCCTTTGTGTGGACCCCTGAGGAGTCAAGAAGCCAAACGGCTCCCAGTGGGGAGGTCGAGAGATTGCGTCCAGCCCCTGCCTTCCCGTGAAACAGAGCATCCTGAAACGAAGAGCGACAGTCTAATTTGAGACCTGCTGGCGTGGCTTTTGGTTTCAGCGGTGCTCTCGCAAAGTGCTCAGCCAGGAGCAGAGTCCTGGCCAGCCCAGCTGTGGCCAGGCCCTGGAGCGATCCTCCTGATCTGTGACGCTCTCAAAGTCCGTCGTCCCAATGTCTGCGAGCAACGAGCGTCACAGCTGGACCAGGCAAGAGATGGCTCCCTGGACAGCCAGACTGACTCTTTTCCTCCTGGACCATCTCAGCCCCTCACAGGCAGAGGCCGGGGGGATGAGCGTCACTGGAAGCCACAGGACTTGCTCAGAGCATCTCGGCTACAGCATCTGCAAAAGCAGAGGCATTGACGTGTTCCCTGCGCAGCCAGCATGGCTTCTTCTTATGAAAGAAGACTTTGCTGGGCCTTTCCTCTGTGAAAACCTGACAGGCTGTGCTTTTCCCCGAGCTGGCAGGGCTGGGCAGAATGTGCAGCCTCAGCATGACCTTGGAGGAGCGTTTCAGGGCTCTTGGTCCTGCTCTGTGTGTCACATCCCCGGGCTCTCAGCTGGAGGCTAGGCAGGGGCTGCTGGCTTCTCTCACTCACTGAGCTGGCAGCCTGGGTCCTCCAAGCCTGGCCACATATCCTCAGGGCACTGGGGCAAGGAGGAGGGAAAAGGTGAGTCAAGTTTACTGGTTTCATTTCAAGCTGCTGAGATGCATCGTGATTTCCAAATCCGTCCAGCCCTTCTCCCTTGAGTGACCCTGAGATACTTAAGTGGGCTCGAGCATCTTGATCCAGAAGGTTAATGCTGGTTTGCATTCTGCTAAGCCCCACCTTACCCCAAAATGATCTCTGAGGCATTGTCTTTGCAACTGCGTGCCTGTTTGCGATGTCTGTATGGCATCCCATGGCATTTGTGGGAATCTGCCTTGCTTTTTACCTGATGCCAGTCCCTTCTACTCTCTTCCCGTAGTCAACTCTGATGTGAAGCACCAGTTGCTCTCCTGCCACTGTGAGGCACTGCGAGATTCCTTGGTGGCTTCTGGAGTGACACATGCTCTGAGAGTGGGAGAAGGACACAGATTTCAGGGGAACTGCACTGTTTTGGACTGGCTGAAGATCCACCCGGCTTTACCAAAGCTGGAGTAGCTCCACAGAGCAACCTGTCCTTCATCCCTAGCACTTGTTCTGGGAAAGGACTACCCTTCCCTGCACCCTGGAGCCAAGTCAGAGCTTTCCCTTATAGTCCATTCTCCTCCAGTGCTGACCGGAGCTGGAATACTCTGGTCCTCCGCAGGTCTGGCTTCTCAGCAAGGCTCCTTGCTTCTTCTTGCATTGTCCTTTCCTCAATTCATACCTTTCTTTAGCACATACAAGGCATCTGTGGCTGTCATCCCAGTGACTTGCTGTTATTTTCCCAGCACGCCCTGGTAGCAAGGAGAGGACTACAGTTCCCATTTTACACACAAGGACGGAGCAGCAGAGACTTGCAATACACCATGGGCTCATGGCAGAGCAGCTGTCCCAGTGGTAGTTCTGGAGCCGCTGGGGTTTTTGCTTGTTTCTTTGTTTGTTTTTCAGATCATTCCTTCCTTAGGCTGTGTACATATAATATAAAATTAACATAGCCCCAGATGTTCTCTGCTGTGATGCTGCAGGCAGCTGTGGTGCCTGGTAGCTAATCTACCTTCTATATTTTATTACAAGGAGCAATCCCCTGCTTATACCCTCTTCATCCAGGCCACCGTCTCCTTGATGTTCCTATCCCTCTGAAACCAGTTATGTTGGTGACTGTGTCCTCTTTTGTTCTCATTTCTCTGTGTGCTAATTCCTCTTTGTCTCTCAAGCTCTCCAGCCCTTCCTTCATCATTGTTTGCTGTTCTGCGTAGCTGTGTGCATTGTATCCCCTGATCTCTTTCTGGTACGGAGCTTCCCAGAATGAGATGGGGGTTGTTGATCAGGTGAGAGCTCTCTGTAACGAGAGCTCTCTGAGCCCTTCCAGCTCTGGCTTTCTCACCGGCTCCCCTTTTATTTACTGTCTTCACTGCGCTTGACAAAGTCTTGCTTGTGATCTTTCAGGGATCACAAGCAGATTTCACGTCATTTGCCAAATGGCACAGGGACTGGGTCTGGAAGGGCAGGATGCAAAGGTGATGGACAGTTTCTTCTGTAGCAGCTCTGAGCCTCCCTGGAAACAAGATTTGCAGGTTGTCTTCCTGGCCCTTGAGTGCGGCAGACTGACGATATTTGTGTTAACCCCCGTTGGCCTGGCCAATAATGTCTATAAAGCAGTGACAGTTCCTCTCAACAGGGTGCTCTGACAACACCTCAGCTCCCTGCAGTGCCCTCCGTGCCAGAAAAACCATTTTTTGTTGCTGCTGCATTATCTTTGGACCAAGGAGAATCTTTCTGGATAATTTAGGCAATTCTGACAGCCTGAAAATCTCAGCCAGTACTACCCCCGGGGATGTGTCCAGCGAAAGAATGGATTACAGAATATTTTTGTTACTTTCCCATCAAGATTACTGCTGGCAACACCTCCCCACTTAGTGTCCTTTCCAGGCTTAACTAGCAGGTGGCATGCTTCTCCTCTGAGTGTGGACGGGAAGTTATGATTTTGCCAGATGGGGAAGTTAGATTTTAGCAACGGTAGCTCCTATTGCTCCTCCTAAACACCGTTCCCCTTATGCAGCATGCACATGTTTCCTTGCCCTTGATATCTTTCTCCTGAGAGTAGCAGGACTCACCTGGCTAACAGGGACGGGGAGGCAAGGAGGGAACAGTCTAAGCTGTAGTTTTCCCTTGCACTGAGCAGAAGCCCAAGGACACCTGCTGGAGCAGCTCCTACTCTTCATGTAAACATCCTTGGTGTTGACTGCAGGTGACAATGCCTTTAGCAATTCCTGGCTTCCCATCCTAACTTGAGGTCTGAATCTGGGCCCTAAAGAGGTAAAGGCTAGTGAGTCATATAGACATGACTGAATCCTGAATGTTTTGGGTTTAATTTTTGGAGCACTGAGTGCGTATTACTGCCAGTGGTCATAGTTCTTTGTATTCCAGTTGAATGGGTCATTGGGAACATCACCTGTGAGTTGATGATGTTTTGGATCTTGGATACTTCAAAGCATGGTGTGGAAGATGATTTTGAAACCTCAGCTGATGGAGTCCCTGAGTCCTTCAGTTTGGGGCAGTATTACAGGGCAGCTGTGAAAATCTATGCTGCTTTATTTCACCTTCTCTGCTCTCTTTCCAATTTCATTCCTAGGGGATGATCTTGGAGGAGCTTTTCTTCTTCCCTGTGAGATACTGATTCCCTGGCTATGCAATGATCACCAGTGTACCTGTTTGCAGGGATGAACGCTCTGAATCATTAGGGTGCTGGATTCTTCTGGTTTCCACCAGGCTTTTCAATCTTATTGTCTATTTCCTGTCACTGTCACAACAAGTCTTAGGTATGGCTGATGGAGCTAACAGTCCCCAAGTAGGGTTTGGGTTTCTGTGGGGCTGGATGTCATGTATGCATAGACTGATAATCAGCTCCTTTCCCACAGAAAGTGTCTGCTCCTTACATAAACTACAGCAGCTGTATATGGGCGAGAGGCAAGGCAGCACAGAATTATAATTAGAGAGTTGTGGCTGTTGTAGTGACCTGGGACACAGCTCCAAGAGAAGTCAGCATGAGCTGCTGAGGTTCATGGACTTTGGATGAAGGCTCTGACTACTCCATGCCAGGGCATCTGAAAGCAGTGGGTACTCTTCCAAGTTTTCAACAAAAGCTTTCAGGCAAGGCTACCTGAAGGCAAGTACTGGGTTGTCTGGTTTCTGGGTCTGTTGATTTCCCCACCACGTCTCTTTTATGATTCCTTGTGCTTGCTGATACCTCTTCGTTGCTGGTGTCATCTTTTCCCAAGGACGATACCACAGGCAAATTCTGAGAATTGCCCATATAAAAGAGATACAGATGAGCTTTCTTCTTGCAAAGCTTAAATACCAGAGTCCTCAGCCAGAATCATCTTCCTGGAAGCCTCTTTTACAAAAAAATTCCCAGGCAGCATGTGACAATTCAACAGAGAGGGAAGCCTGAACTCAGGGCTATAAATAGGGCCTATATTCACCTAAACCAGCATTTATTTTCTAGTGCTATTAAAGATCATGAAGGAGTGCATAGTTCATTTCTGTCCCCAGTGCACCATCACCTCATGCCTGCTTGCCCCACAGTGGAGAGCTGGGCTCCTTCCCCAGCAAGTTGCCCCATGGATCCATTGCAAGCTGCTCCTGTTTATCATGGACTCTCTGTCCGGTGTTTTTCATAGGTCTGTATAGGTTGGAGTTTAAATCCAGGCTCCATAAACTGCTGGTCACCCTTGGAAATCTGCCTCAGCTACTGAGGTGTGCACCGTAGGTACAAAGTTGCCCAGAGGTTTTATGCAATGTGGTTTGCAGGGTAGAGCTGCTTATGTTCAAGGGAGAATGGTGGTGAGTCACGCTTTGGCCGCTAGTAGGAAGTGTCTGAAACATCCAGGAGGTTTCATTGTTGTTGCAGTGTCTGAGGCCAGAGAGGTTCTGCAAATTGGAATCATATATTAGGTGCTTTTTCAAGGCTTGCTCTTCTGTATGAATCTGTGGGGATAGTGACTGATTTTAAAACGAGTCTTAAAATCTAAAATCAATGGGAAACTGGTCATGAGCTGGTTCTTAACTTTCAAGTCAGCTTTATGGGGCTGGGTGAGAGCTTCAAGGTGTCCAGCATAAGTACTTTCATTGTCAGTAAGGCCAAAGGAAGATCTGAACCAAATGCCCTGCTCCAGCATCCCTCCCTTCTCCCCTTCCAGGCTTGGCCAGCTTTGTGAGGTTTGCTTAGCGCCATTGTCTCTTGCAAAGGCCAGATCCTGCTGCATCTGCATGCATTTTCATCCCTCTTCATGCCCTATAAATCAGCTGTGACCAGGGACTGCTTGGTTCCTCCCAGAGACCGCGGAGGTGCTGGGAGTCAGGAGGCAGAGGTGTGCTGGTCCGAGGCTTGCGCTGCGTTCAGCAGCAGGCAGGGAAGCCAAGGGAGAAGACGAAAATGGGAAGTCACGGTCAGATCAGCAGACAGGGAAGGCTGCTGTTATACAGCAGGATGGGAGTGAGGAGGGTTCATGCAAGTTTAAGGGGCCAGAAGAGGATGCTAAATCAGCCGAGACCAGCTTTTAGCGGATAAGAGATTAGGTTTGGAATGTGGAAAAACAAAAAGGAGGTAACAGAAAGAAGAGAGAGCAGGAGATGATAGGAAATAAAGCCTGGATTACTTTGAATGAAAGAACAGGGCAACAGTGCCTTGCAGATGTCTCAGATCTCTGATTCCAGACAAGTTTCTGGCAGGGTATCTATTTTGTGCATTCAAAATAAGCTTGATTAGAGCCATTTGGCTGGACTGAATGGTGTTGTCAAGCACACCGGCAATTCATATCCACTAGTTTACATGTAAGAATAAGGGGCTGTTTTCATGATTGATCCAATTGGCTGAAATCTGCAAATTTATGTCAAGGAAAGAGTTTCCCCTGGGGGACTGGTGAGGAGGCATCCCTTCCCGCAGGGGAGTGAAGGTGGATCAGTTGACCTATGCACAGATGTGCACCCTTCCCTTTTGGTGCCTGAGCTTGCAGGGCAAACCAACTCTTGAATGCCCTCTGTCTTTCTGACAAACTTCCTGACCCGTCCTTCCTAGAGAAAGCTAATTTTCAGATCCAATTTTCTTCTTATCTTCTAGTGTAATGCTGCTATGACTCTGTTGGGGTCTTTTCTCCATTTTAGTTCTAGGACCAGATGCTGGGACCCTGTTTAAATTCCAGAGGTCCCAGTAGGACATGCAGGAACACACAGACCAGGGCAGACATAGGCACATGATCCAGAGGGAGAGGGATGTAGTTTTTACTAGCTGCCAGAGGGGCAAGGAATTCCTTCTGACCTGTGTAGAGGGGGAACACATGAAGCAGCCTCAAAGCCTAACTGGGCCCAGCAATGTCTGCCTCTGCCATGGGCATGACTTGCAATGAGTTGTTTGCCTTGGAATTTCCTTCCATAAACGGTGCAGGAGCTGAACAGAGGCAGGGATCAAAAAGACCCTGGGAACAGGAGCCTCTGGGCAGATTTTAAGTCAGTGGTAGAGCTGAAGTTGAAGCCCAGGTTTCAGTGGTGTGGAACATTCTTTTTCTAGCCAGCTTCTGCTCAGAAAGGGAGCAGAAGACTAACCCTGGGCTTGACCTGAAGAACTGTAAGATCATCTACCACCTCTAGATGAAAAGAATGCAAAAGAGATTTAGTGAAGAGTGGTGAGATACAAAGACAAGACCCTTGATTATTTCAGGGTGGGAGGAAAGGGGGAAGCTGTTCCCTGGTGGACTGTAGAGCTGTTACCACAGGGCTATATGGAAGCTTTATACAGTTTTGATGATCGTGCACCACAACAGATGGCACTGCTGAAGAACCAACCCCCCATGACAAGTCTTGTAAGGGGGAGCCTCCTCCCTTGTCAGAGGTGAAGAGCTGAAGTGATTTGCCCCACGTTGCTTAGGAAGCCTGTGGTAGCTTGGGCACTCTCACGTTGATTTTTATTGCCCCAATCTTTGCTCTCCGTGGGTTCCTCCCTTGCTTATACAGCTTTGGGGGAAGGCCGGCCTTTGTGTTGCTCTGCCTGAAACTTTCCTGCTGGCTGACTTGCTCTAATTGCTCCAACACTTTCTTTTCCTCTCCAGCCATTCTGTGTTTCCTGGTGAGTGCTCTGGGGATAACAGCTGGATCTCACCGCCTCTGGAGCCATCGGTCGTACAAAGCCACGCTGCCCCTGCGAATCTTCTTGACTATTGCAAACTCCATGGCCTTCCAGGTAAGCACCTCCTCAACGTGCCACTGGTCCTCAGAAGGAAGCTCTCCCCTGATTCCCTGTCGCAGGTACGGGGCACAAGCTGATGGAGAGGTTCCTCTCTCCTGCTACCTCTTGTTTGGAAACAACTTGCCCTTTCCATTTAACACTGTGGTGCTAGAGTCTGTCTCATTGTCTTCACCTTGTCCCATGCAAGGGTGACTCAGAGACTAACCAGGTGGGGAGAACACTGTTGGCCAACACCAGGGGGTTGGAAAGCTCTCCAGAGCA
>NW_010515808.1:12237-21617 GCF_000687285.1 Phaethon lepturus
TGAGGTATGGTCTCCCTGTGCTTGCTCCAGGTCCTGTGAAAGAGGTGTGGAAGTGCTAAGTGCTCTCCTGGTGGTTGCCTCACCCTCCTCTTGCTGCATGATGGCTGATAAGTGGGGGGAGACATCTGCACAGCCCAGGGAGCCAGGCTGTGGAATTTTTTCCTGCAAAAAGCCCAAGAACTTGTTGAGATTTTGCAGTTAAGGGGGATGCTTCTCTGTTTCAGAAGAATGATATTGAGGAATAACCCTGTTATAAGTCACACCACTGGCTTCCAGAGAGTCATCCCACGTCAGTGATGTTTCAAGGAGAGAAGGGTTGGGCCCATTCAGGGTGGCACAAGTGGCTGCAGGCAGCTGATAAGCACCTCAGGATATTGCCTAACCACTCACGAGAGCAGTTCACAGTCCACAAAGCAAACAATCAGGGAAGTCCTTAGGGACTGTAAAAAGTAGCAGAGATGGCCCTTTAGATGTCAGACTGAAAACCCAGATTGGCTTGGCACAGAAAAATCCTGGTGGTCTCTTGGGTTTGCTGCTGTGAGGCAGCTCTAACGGCGCTCCGTCCTCCAGCTGTTCTTGAAGGGACTTCATACAGGCTTGCTCATGTGTAGGAACTACTTGGCGGGGTGGCAGGGTGCAGCATGTACTTTTCTGTTCACCTTCGTCTAGCTGTACCAGTGCTGTGCCCCTAAATTATTCTCCAGCTGAGGTATGGGGGAAGTGTAAAGCCCAAGTAGACCAGGTATTTTAGAGACATTATCTTCCTTTCCCACCTATGTAGCATAGACAATATCACTTCATTGACGTGTAAACAGAACAGAGTGGGGATGTTTTGGGGATTTTTTTAGCCTTGAAAAACTTTCTAAAGCACCACTGACTTTCCCATTCTTTGTTAGTATCAAACCAGCGTCTTTCATGAGGAAGAGGAAGGACCAAGCTGCTGATTCCAGCTACTGGTTCAGCACTCAGCAAGGGAATAGGATGGGTTGCTGTGTTTTGGCTAGTCCTGTACAAAGACCATCTTTCACAGGGTTATAGGGCAGAGGGGGAAAGAATTTGCTGAGCTATTGCTGTAGGGGATAGGAATAGACAAAGATGAGAGACAGACAGATATTTCAGCTTCAATAGGAACTAATCCAAAGTTTTACTGAAAATTCAGTGCCATCGCCCATGGATTTTTTTTTTTTTTTAATAGTTACTTTCAATGAGATCAAGAGAAGGTTTATTTTCAATTTATCTCATTCCTGTTAGTGGCAGCATCTCTAAGACAAGACAAGTAACTTTTAAGACCAGAGAAGACTATAGATTATCTTGTCTGAGGTCCTCCAGAAAATGCCTGTTGGATGCTCAGAGACCTGTGGCTTGTGATTTCAGAGAATTTGGGAATTCTGCCCTTAGTCATCTTCTCTACCTGCAAGACCAGGCAGATGCAGCACAAGCACAAGCTCTCCTGATTATAGCCTGTAGCTGGAAACTCCCAAAGAAGTAGGTGTTCTCTCCGAGGCTTTGCTTGCTGGCCTCAGAAAGCCACGATTTTCAGACAGGGTTGCAGTTAGAGGTAGTCCCAAAATAAGATCTGTAGAAAACATAATGTGCTAAAGTTTGGGTCAAGATACTGACTTTTCAGCTTTGAGACCCCTGATGTGTGTTTGTGCACAGGGTGTGGTGGATGAGCTGGTACCACGCTCCAGCTGCAGTACATGGTCTCTTTCAAAATGTGTGCCTCCTGCCTCCAGCAGAAGGATTTCCAGGAGACGGGGAAGCCTCACTAGCTGTGCAAACCCAGCTTTCAGGCTGGGCTTTCTCATGTTACGTGATGCTGTGTAGGGTTTGGAATGTGAAAGAGACTTTGCGTCACAGGTGACACATTTCCAGCATGGGTGCTGGTTGTGTTTCCCTGCTTACTTAGGGAAGGCTGCTGGGCCACCCTCTTCTGGGGGAACGCTGAGTGACCAGGCTCTGGCTAACATCAGTGAGGGCTGGTGATACTTGGAGGTGCTCAGGATTTGGCTGGAAGGCAGGCAGCAGTTCCCAGTATTTGGAAACAAGTGAGACATTGAATCCTGGCCCATGTCTATCATTGCCTTATTGCATTGCCTGCAGGTAAATCATTTTATCTCAGTTGAAGGAGGAGTGGTTACAACACTTGAGAGGGACGTGAGGATTTGTGTCTCTGCTACAGGCTCCCTATGTGGATAAGTCACTCGGTCTTTCCAGGCAATAAATAGGAATGATTATGCCGCTTCCATACCTGCAGAGTGTTTTGAGGAAAAGTCCTATCTACTTAGGAGATTAAGGAGCTTCTTAGGTAATATAGGCAATAGAGTCGTGTTTGGATCTCTCTTTCATGTTTTCTAGGATGGTGTAATACATGGCTTTAAGCACATCAAAATGTTGATATAAAGGAATGAACACAAGCTCATTAAAATCTATTCTTAAAACTGGCCAAAACAAATCATTTCTTAATACAAATGATGAAAGCTTTGACATTTTCCAAACTCTATTGATTTTGCAGCTTAAACGGAATGATTATGGGCTGAAGGGGGGTATTTTTGATAACTATCATTGAAATGGTGTGTTTATTCTATTTCTAAAGAGGGGCCTTAATTTTAAGACCGATTTCCAATGAAAAACTTTATTTCCAATTAAAAAAAAAAAAGTTAAAAAACCCTCACCCCCAAGTTAAACAGATCTGATTCAGCAATCCCAGGAAAAGAAAGGCAGGTTGACCCATGGAAAATGTCAGGGCGAAGGGAAGGGGCAGGTTGATCAATCCCGGCTGGCACTGTGTAGGGATGGGGACAAGTGACCAAGAGCTGAGCGTGTGAGGGAGGAGGCACTGACTGGCCAATGAGAGATGGCTCTTGCAGGGGTGGGAGAGCAGGCTGACCAATCAGAGCCTGTGATGCTGTAGAGGATGTACAAACCAAAGCCTAAAGTTAGCCAATTAAAAAAAAAAAAAGAGAGAGAGAGAAAAGGCAGCCCACCAAAGAAGCAGATTTCAAAGTCCACTGAAGTGGTTGAACAACGAAGACCCAACCTTTGTTTTAAAAGCCAAAAACCCCAAACCCTAATGAAGGATAAAATGACTGATACAAGTTCAGGTCAATGGGATTTAGGTGTCTGCATGTTTTAGGCCCTTTTGTTAATTCGAAGGGAACATCTCCAGCCCTGGCCCTAAGTCTCCACTCCTGTTGCCTTTCAGAATGACATCTATGAGTGGGTCCGGGACCACCGCGTCCATCACAAGTTCTCTGAGACAGACGCGGACCCACACAATGCCATGCGGGGTTTCTTCTTCTCCCACATCGGCTGGCTGTTGGTGCGCAAGCACCCGGACGTCATAGAGAAGGGCCAGAAGCTGGACCTGAGCGACATAAAGGCTGACAAAGTGGTGATGTTCCAGCGGAGGTGAGTGGTGGGGTCAGCCCCAGCACAGAACCGTGTGGGATGGAGCAGGGACCCTGCAAATGGGATGGGGACCCCAAGCACCTTTGATGGAGCTTGAGGGGATTGAGGGCGTCATGTGAGAAATGTGTCTTCGGTCTGCCCGAGGTTTTGCTGTGGGATGGACTGTGAGAAATGAGCTGTGCCTCTTCTATAGGAAATATTTAGGAGCTAGTGCTACCTCCAGCCCTCCCACACCCCTTTCTTGCCTGCCTAGCCTGTAGCATCTTGGGGTGATGGGGTTGAGTGGGCTGAGCTTCCCACCGCAAAGTGCCTCCACGCCTGCCTGCCCACAGCCCAGCTGCTGCTTTGGCTGGCCCAGAACCAGCCCGCAGGTACCTCCAAGCCATCCTTGGAGATGTTGTGGTACACCTTCCACGCCATGCCTCTGCCCCTTTCCTATCAGTCTCCTGGAAACTGTGGTGAAAGAGGAATTGAAAATGGTGACATGAGAGAGGCAGCAACTGGGAAGGGCAGTCTTGATTCACTGGTGCCTCTTGGATGGGGTCTTTCTCAGCTGTCTGGGGCTATACTGGGACTGATCCCCAGAGGAGGTGAGCCTGTCATCAGAGCTGCAGGGATGGGGACTAAACCCATATCGTAACTCCTGACACTCGGGAGATCCCTAGTTCAGTCCCAGATGAACCAAGCAAGGTTTATGGCTTCCCTCCTTTTTGTGTCAGGGATTTTTCTTGTGTGTCAGCAGAGTGGTTCAGCTTCCTCTAGTATGAGAGACCCTCATGTGCTCATCTGTTTGATGGTGCAAGTGTCCCTTGCTTGCACTTTTTGGTGGGGTATATTGATAGGCGGGTCCAAGTCTGCAAGGAGGAGTTGCAAGCACTGGGCCAGAACCAGACAAGGAGCCTTCTGTGGGACTCTGCAAGCATGGGGTTGCCTTTATGGGGACCAGCGTAGCTGAGAAGCAAATGGCAGATGAGGCCAAAAGCAGCAGCTGGTGTCTGGACTCATGGTCATGGGGGCATTGCTTTGTGCACATGTGGGATTGACACAGGGAGAGCAGGACTTAAATAGTTTGAGTCTCCTGCCTGCTGATAAGACTTGGGAGTCTCCAGGCATGGCTTCTGCACATCCAGGACAAAAGATGCAGTGCTCGGGGGGAGGTATTTCTGTACTTGACTTTTCCTTGTATGAAAAATACAAGCTGGGCATGAATCCTCCAAAGGGAGGACTGAACCAGCCCTTCCTGTTCTGCCTCTGCCACTGAGCACTTTCCTCCTGGTCCGTTCCTTTCCAGATACTACAAGCCCTCGGTGGTGTTGCTGTGCTTCACGCTGCCCACTGTAGTGCCCTGGTACTTCTGGGATGAATCCATCGTCATCAGCTTCTTCATTCCAGCCATCCTGCGCTATACCATAGGGCTCAATGCCACTTGGCTTGTGAACAGTGCTGCTCACATGTTTGGCAACCGGCCGTATGATCAGCACATCAATCCACGGGAGAACCCCCTGGTCAGCCTGGGGGCCCTAGGTATGTTCAGCATCCGTGTCTTTTGCTGCAGGTAGACTGTAAAGAGGGGACTGCCCCTTGGGGCTGCGGCTGCTTCTAGGGATTTCTGTGAACTCAGGTGTCCCCATTTCCCCCTGCACCCTTTCCCTTCAGCCTTTGCATCTGTGGGTGTTTCCCAGGCTGGACAGTGAGTACATAAGGGCAGTGGGGTTATCAGCTCCCAACAGCCTGTCTCCAGGCTGGAAAGGACTCTGCTACACTTAGCACCTCCTTATCTCAATGGCAATATTTTATATACCCTGCTCAAAGGTCTCTCTGCCCTATTCACCAGACTGAAAAACGTGTGCTGCCGTCTCTGCTTATCTGTCTTAGATTTCTCAACTTGAAAACCAGCAGATGTATGTTTGCATATGTTCTCAGGGCAGCTGGTGATTTTGGGGGTACGTGAGGATGAGACAAGCTAGATCATCTCATATGTTTTCCTGAAATTTTTGGGACCTACAGAAGTACATCCCAGGGTCAGCATTTGCCCTGATCTGTTCTCCCAAGTCCAAATCCTCAGCTGGTTTGCATCGCTGTACATCACTGGGGCTGCACTGATTTCCACCACCAAAGGATCTGCTCCTGGACTTTTAGTAGGGAGGGATCTGAACGGCAGAGACTCAGGGGGTAGGAGCAGGAGTCCAGGCAGTGTCATTGAAGGGGTGAGTACCGAAACCAGTGTTGACAGTGTCCGGAGCAGCGAGTGGCTGACCAGGGTATATCGCTTAGTAGAAGTCTGCATTATTCCCATCTGCAAACGCCCTTTGGATTTGGCATTAGGACTGCCAGTGTTGCAGGAGTATTGATTGGTCTGACTTGTTGGGGACTTGCTGCAGGTCTAGCTGGTAGCTCAGCCAATACTAGAAGGTTTCTTGTGGTGGGAGAGAAAAAGCCGTTAGGATTCCCCTGGTGTTTTGGTGCAGTTGGTGAGCCAGGGCGTTCCTCAGTTCCTTGCTACACGCTCATTTTCTTCTAAAGCACCACAGGTCCTCTATGACTGTCATTGCCTCATTTGGGCCAGCCCAGGCATGCTGGACCATGCCCAAATGAGATGGGGTAGATTGTAGAGAGGTGAATTTGGGCTGAGAGGAGCCTGGATTCAGTCCAGAGCCTGTTTCAGGAATGTGATGCTTTGGGCCAAGATACAGGGGCCATCACCTAGAGCTCTGCAACATCCTCTTCCTGGTCATGTTTTGCAGGAGAAGGCTTCCACAACTACCACCACACCTTTCCCTATGACTACTCCACCAGTGAGTTTGGCTGGCGCTTCAACGTAACCACAGCCTTCATCGACCTTATGTGCCTCCTGGGGCTGGCCAGTGATCGCAAGAAGGTCTCCAAGGAGGTCATCCTGGCTCGAAAAATGCGGACTGGAGATGGGAGTCACAAGAGTGGCTGAGTTCCTGCTCCCCTTCACACACACATCCACACCTCTCCTTCCTCCTTTTTTCTCCCTTTCTTCCTTCCTGACCCCTCTGAACACGCTGGACAAAGGTTTAATGTTCTGTTTACTAACTACTGAATAATGCTACCAGTTTGCTTAAGATAATGGTAATGAGTTTTAATGCCCCCTCCCACGCTGTATTTTAAGTGATGTATTTAAGATCTAGGATTCTGCCTTTATAACACAAGGCCACCCCTTTCCCTCCTCTCCTTTTCCTTTCCGTTCTTTCTCTCCAGCCCCTTTACCCCATCTCCCGCTTTACATGTCCCGCTCTCTCCCTGGCAGAGGAGCTGGTAGGAAGCAGCCTGGGGAGGCCCATTGCAGCCGGCTACGTACCATGGAGTTAAGGGAAGTCTGTACCAGCCAGCTGAAAAGTTGAGACAAAGTCAGGGATGCTCTCCCCACCACCTTCTCCCCAAAATGCCTTCCTCTGTCCCTCCTCCTTTCTCAAGGGCTGCTGACAGACTTGGCATGGCTAAACTGCTCTCCCTGGGAAAAGCAGCCCCATCCCCTCCCCTTGCCATCATCAAGAGAGTTGTCTCTTTGCAAGATGTCTCTTGGGAAGTGTTCTCCCCGTCTCCCCACTGCACAGCCTCTCTGGCTGGGGAGAGGAGAGCCCCCAGACTCTCTCAGAGCTCCAGCCAGGTCCACTGGTGGCTGGGGGGTCTGGTGGTGGCAGTGGGCACTGGAGGGGGGAGCTCTGGTGGCCTTATT
The DNA here is from genome assembly GCF_000687285.1 of Phaethon lepturus. NCBI lineage: Eukaryota > Metazoa > Chordata > Aves > Phaethontiformes > Phaethontidae > Phaethon > Phaethon lepturus. Next base: position 19,352 of record NW_010515808.1, read on the forward strand.
ACTTCCTCCCTCTGGCGTCACAGCCTCCCTCCCCACGCTGCCCGCTGTGCCCTGTGCCACCAGGGACTGAAGGCAGAGTCTGGCTCTGGGCTCCACAGCCCCTTTGGAGAGCCACAGCGAGGAGGGGGACGGATGGAGGGGGGTGCCACTGGCTGCCGTGGGGCGGCACCTGCCCAGGGTGGTGGTGTTCGCCACTGCCGCTGAGACTTTTTGCCAGAAAACAGGACTTTGCCAAAATAGAGAGGGGGAGAAGGATGTAAACCAAAGCTCCACCGCTGAGTTAAGCAGCTTTATGTGCTGGAGGAACAGGGTCCTGCTGGGTGGCAGGCAGATGTCCCGGTGTCCATGCCTGCCGTGTGGATCCGCAGTCTTGTGCTGAGCTCAGGGATGGGGCAAGGGAGCATCTGCAGGCGTAGGGAGGGGTGAGGGTGTCCGCAGGAGCAGGTCTTTTAATCCTCGGGAGGCTCCACTTGGTCAATTAACAAGTGCCTGAGAAACACTGATGCGGGTCAGGCAGCACGGCGGGCTCGAGGGAGTTGAGACCTTCGAGGCAAGACACTGCTGCCAGTGTGGGCCACCTCCGGGCTTTCCTGCCCAGGGTTGACTGGGGTGCTTTGCCGTTCCCCACTTCTCTGAGGGAGTGGATAGGAGAGGCAAAAGCAGCTCCTCGTTAGTCCCTGAATTTTTCTCCTGGCCCCCTTGGTGAGCCATCTCACCACCCCGCTCCTGCGCCGGCGAGGCAGGCAGCGAGGGCGGCTGAGGCTGCAGAAAGGTCAGTTATATCACCGAACCGATGTGGGCACGCAGCTGGAGGGTGTGCTGGGGAAAAAAGTCCTTGTGGGTGTTGTTTCCTGCAAGCTGCAGAGACCGCAGCTTGAGTTCAGGCGGTGGGTTAGGTTCTGGGTGTCATGGCCTTGAGCCCCTCACTGGGCTGAACATGCTTTTTTCCCCCCTTAAGTCTCCCCATTATTATTAATTTTTATTATTATCGTTAGTTGTAGCAATAGTATTGTTTTTGTTGCTTAAATGCATCAAATGGAGCCGGAGGAAAGCAGAAGAGGTGGCCGGAACGAGGTGATGTTGGAGGGGGGTTTGCAGCGTCTCCCTTAGGCAGGCCCAGAGAGGGCAGAGATGGAGCGGATGCCAACTTCCTCGCCTCAGCTCTGCCACGTAGCAGCCAGGCAAGCTTCACAGGAGTGAGTCTCTGCAGCTCTGCTTTCTCCCGCAGCTGTAAAATTCGCCAGGAGCCAGGACAGCTCTGTGATGTTCTCCTTAGCAAGAGCACGCTCGTTACTTAGAAAGGAAGTCCTTCTTCTCTCTTTTCCCCTCCCTGCCACCACCATGGCCTTGTTATTGCTCAGCAATGGGACCCTTCAAGGTTTTGAGCTATCGGGAGTCATGTGGTCTCCAGCCGAGAGGTACAACAGAAAGGAATGGAGCAGGGAGCCCTTCAGCTCCTGGTGTCAGGAGACAGCATCCTCGCTGCTCCAAGGCTCGTGGCTGCCTGGAGGCTGGCTGGGGCATAGGGGGTTATGGCTAGAATTGTATCTCAGCATTAAAAAAAAAAAAAAAAAGAAAAAAAAAAAAAAAAGAAGAAGCCCTCCAAAAAAAGAGAAACACTGTTAGCTCTGTAATTGCAGGCTGACTTCACTCTAAACTAAGCCCCTCTGAACTCACAGAAATCTCCAGAGAGGATGAATTTGCTCCAGCCAGTAATTTGAAAGGGGTGTGGGGAGGGAAGGCGAGGAGAATGATTTCCTTGCTCCTGGTGCCCTTAACGTGCTGTGTGACATACCCTACGGTAGAGAAGCGTGCCATGACATGCTGCAATATTTCACATCCTCTCGGCAGAGAAGCAAGGTTTGGCATCAAGGGTTCCTTTCAAATTCCAAGTGCTGATCCAGGGCCAGAATCTGGAATTAGGGTGGAAGCTGAGGAGCAGTAACCAAACAGTCCTGGTGTTTGCCCAGTCACTTTAAAGGTAGATTGGCAAATATCTCTGGGTGCCTTAAATCTTTCTTTAATATACATAGGAGTATTGACAGCTATTTGCCGTTGTTTTTTTTTTTTTTTTTGCTGAATTGCGAACATTCGAGGGGTTTCTTAATTATTTAATTGCCTACATTGAACTGTGGGTGCAGGTGATTTTGAATGTATTTGAGTTAGAATTTTTGTTAGATTAAGAAACAGATACAACACTTTAAGTAGAACTTTGTTTGAGATAGAGATATATATATATATGCCTATAAATATATATATATATATT
>NW_010515809.1:0-1351 GCF_000687285.1 Phaethon lepturus
CCCACGAGTCAGTACCAACAGGCCCCCGCTTTGACTTTCCACACCGAAAGAGAACAGGCCTAAAATGAGCGTAAGGAAAGCGGGTCTGATGCCGACGGGCCTGAGGCACAGGGATGGGGCTCGCAGCAGCAAAGCCCTTTTTGTAATTTCCTTGTATCTCAATAGAATAGCTTCTGTAAGCAATTAATTCGCTCACCGACTAATTAGAAGAGGTTCAGCACCTTTAAAAATTAGGCCCTCGTTGTTCTAAAAAATTAACAAAATACTAATCCTGTTTGTAGAAGTGAATTTTCCGCAAAGTAATAACTGTTTTCTCTGGACTTCAATTCCTTAGTTAATTTGATTGCATGAATTAAGGCATAGAAGCTTCACCAAGATTATAGTTAGTTGAAGTCTCTTCAGTTTTTTTAAGGGATACAAAAATTCGTGTTTATGTAGCTTTGCTCGGGAACCTAACATTTACTAAGATAAGTGGTAAAGCAATTATATTCAATGTTACTGAAACAAAATGACAGAGAACCTTACGTAATCGCTCTATTTCTGCAAATCCACGGTTTTTAGCTGCTAGCCTGCAATCTGTATTTTACCCAGTCATATCCCAATTTCCTCCCTGAGACAAGCTGCAAATTGAGTTTATAGTTTATTTTAATATTTCCTGCCATCAAATTATATGGATAAGAAATCCCGTATACTCGTGCCATAATCCCATTTCTGATGAAGAAAAGAATATACAGGCCTGCAGTATAATATTGTCATGCAAACGGATTTGTGTCTCCCTATCTTAGCTTGCACAGACTTTGAAATCTTCTAAAGTAAACAACATATTTTTCTTAGGTTAGCTGGAAAAGGAACATAGAAACTTCACATGGAAAACTGAGATATCATCTTTCAAAATGAACAAAATAATGGACAGTAAAAAAATCCCTGTGTAACATGGGTTTGCTTACATTTCCATTAAGAAATGAAGAACGGTTCTCCAAGCCCTTCACCGAAATACTACAATATAACTTGAGACACAAAACAGATCTTTGTTTTTTACTGAGCGCAAGTTTTGTGACATGCATGTTTAATTTCATTAGAAATTAAACAAGAAGCCACATCTCTGGGATGAAAGTCTAAGAAAGAATTATACCTGCATTAAATAAATTTCAAAAGAAAAAAAAAAAAACAACAAACCCAAACAAATAGTCACTGTGCAGAAAGCAGAGCAGAGTATAGGAGAGCAAGTTCTCTTTAGGGGATCAGTGAAAGTACTTTGATTTCTTGAGGGGAAAAAAAGTTGATACGAACAAATGAACATAAGGAGAAACATAGGGAGACCATCATAACTCCAGTTTCTCCACAGGAATGC
>NW_010515809.1:1370-2103 GCF_000687285.1 Phaethon lepturus
GAAAACAAAGTGAAAAACCCTTGATTGTATGATAAATAGACAAGATAAAATGAATTGAGGGAGGGATTTAAAATTGGTATTTATATATTTTAAACACAGTTGAAATTGTTATTATAAACCCAGTAAAGCACAGGAATTATACATCAGCTGAAATTCCGTAAAATAGATGCTTTCTACAGCAAATACATAGCAAGACAAAATGCTCGTTATTTTTATGCTAGATGATATGCAAAGTACAGAGTACAATCTGGGGAAATGAATACAGTAATGGCCAAGTTTTAACAGTTGGTAATTTCAGGGTACTTGAAACTTTAATGTGGTCTGTTCTCCTGTCCTCAATGCTTTCTGAAAATCAGGTCCCCTCTGATGTTTCCACGAAAACTGGGGCACACAGAGTAACTAGCAATTTGTTAAAACTGTGGCCTGAAAGTACCTTCAGGAAATAGATAACCTCACAAAGTTTGATGAATGTTCTGACTGACTCCTGTGAAAATTTTGGGCAAACACAGAATAGAGTGGAATGTCCAAAAATGAGTATTAACACATAAGTCACACATCCTCAAAAGAGAAACTAAGATGCAGCGTTCTATCTGATAAAGTTATGAAGAAAAAAAATCCAACTTATTTACGAGAAGGAGAAACAACCTTCCTAGTGCATCAGCTGGCAGAATCATCACTAACAAGCAACCCATTGTCAGTCATATTAAATATTTTGGGAAAGTACCAAACTAAA
>NW_010515809.1:2177-43868 GCF_000687285.1 Phaethon lepturus
AAAAGCCAGGAATACCCAATACCTCTCAGCCTGACAACCGAACCGCCGTGTGATGCTGAGGAAGTTCCCTCTTACCACATTACCACGACAAACTGGTGCAATTAATGCCAATAGCACAGAGTGTTTATTAATTTGTTTATTTAATTTATTAATTTGTTTGATAAAGTAATTAAAATATTAATAAAAGGAAAATTAAAATAGTAATAACATTAATGTTATATTAATAATTTCTGTTTAATTTAATTAAACACTATAAAACTATAAAGTGCTACACATTATATTTTTATTAGTACTGTTACAATGCTTTTTATTTTTCAGCCAGAAAACTGTAGGTAAGTCTTTGAGATGATTTTAACATACCTGAGCGTACGGGATATCCGCCATAAGAAAATAGTTCGAGTATGATGATGCAACAAAAATTACTAACTCATTTCAAGACTGTCGTCCAGAAAAAGTCAGATACAATTGTTCAAAGGTATTTGAAGATGTACTGGAGAAAGTTAAGATCAGACCAAAAAAATATACAAGGCCCTATGCTTGGGTCTACTTGAAATCTTCCTTTTCCCTCATCCTTGCATGAAGTGAATTTTACAGCCGGCGATCTGGACCTGTAGTCACATGGGTGCCTATTTTCTAAATTAAAAGTCAGGAATTACTGAAGAGTATTCTGGAGAACTTTTACCCCTCAGCGTACCTTTCTGATACTCGTCACAAATAACCTCACGAAGGATGTGCTCGAGTGCTTTGATTTTTATTGCAAGGCGGCAGCTGATCAAAAGAGAAAACGCTTGTTCCAAATGAAGTGCAGCAAGGAGCTGGATACACCTGAACGAAATATCAGTTGCCTAAACGAAACTGATGGTACAATCTTATTTAAAATGCTTCAAATATGGAAGCAACACCTGTAGTCCCCAACCAGGTTGTCCTCATGAAATCGCAGGGCCTGTTTCACAGGTTTGCGTGAGGGTCAGCGATGTGTCGTCTTAATCTTCCGTAAAGAGTGACGCCAAGCTGGCTTGTATGTCCTGAAATCCTTTTAAAGCCATCTTCAAAAACCAGAAAGGTAAGCAGTGAGTATTTGAGTTTATTTAGCTCTCTATGAGCTTAAGGAGGTTTATAAATTGGTTTCATCTCATTTAGCATCTTCATTAATAAAATGGCAGAGCTTGTCGTAACCAACATGCTAATCACATCACATAATGCTAAAATAAGAGGTTCTGATGGCATTAGTGAGAATGGAGATAATACAAAAACCAGAGAGGATGAAAACACTGTAAGAAAATACAATAACAAGCTTTGAAAATCATGAGAGGGAGAGCAGAGGCAAAGTCCGTGGGGGGAAGGCTGAGCGGCTGAAAGCCGGCGTGCCAGAGCAGTCCTGCCGGTGACACCAGACGGCAACTGGGAGGAGGCTTCACAACCTGATGTAGTAGCACAAAAGGTACGTAAAATTCTGGCTGCTGCTGTGGCGTTTCTCTTCTAATAGAGCAGAGAAAGCCACTTTCGCTAGCTAAACCTGGTTCAGTTTTCATTCCCAGAAGAGAGCAGCACACCGGCGTAGATTGGAACGAACGGAAATGAAGGGTAGAAAGAGGGAAAAGGTCTTAAAGGTGGCAAGGAAGTCATTAAACTGTTAAGAGGTTTTGAATTTTCCCTCTCACAAATGTTACGAGAAAGTTTGGAAACATTAAATGCAACACGATGGAGAAAAATGAAGGAGGGGTTGGCGGTGGGTGTATTTCTTGATTGAGTCAATTCATTCTGGCCAGAAACCATTCAAAGTCTCTTGCAGAAGAATGGTGGCAAATTAGGAATGAGTTGTGGTTCTCTCCGCTAGTCCCAGGGAGAAGGGCTTCATTTTGCAAAGGCCTCCTGCCAGTTGGTATCTCCATCAGTCACAACAAAAGAGTCAAGGTCTGAAAGGAGAAGACAGGCAGCTTCCTTTCAAAAGTACATGCTCTCAATAATTCTTGAATTATTTCATTAATGGTATTCATCACGAGGACCGGGGGCTCATTATCTGCATTTTTCATAAGAATTCTGACCAACCTTGTAAAAATGTGTCACTCTGAAAGCTGATGCCCAAATCATGCTAAATCATCTGAAGTGGAAAGCCACAAACTTCACTGTTTAGCAAAGAGCACCAGGCTTTGGTACTTCCTCATCCCACCAAAGCTTCCTTTAAATCGTGTTGTCCCTTTCTCTATTTCAAGGCTTTCCAGCTCTTCTCTCTCAACCAGAGCTTAAGGTAATGGCTTCTGCTGACAACTGCCCTGATGGCGGACAATTTCTGGCCTAGTTTCTAATAAATATAACAACAACTAACGTAGCCCCAGTAGGGTCTGTGTGCACTTTTTCCCCACTGCTGCTGTTATTCTCTGAAACTTTGGAGTAGTCATGTTGTAATATGAACCACTCTGCTTTACGCAGAGGGATAAACATAAAACTTCATCAATAACGATTTTTTTTTTTTCCTTTCCGAAGTGCAAAAACCGAAACAACATGCTTCTCATCCTTAATTTTATGCACTCAGATTTGAAAATAGTAAATCACAAGAATGAAAAGGCAATGCAACTCTGTCTTTCGAGCCAGGACAGAAAGCCTTGTACGCTCCATAAATCTTTGGATCCAACTAGAAAACAAAGTAAATGTGGGACTGGGTCTGCTCAATCCAGCCAGCACGCAAAATAGTATCAGAGAAGGTTCACCATCATATATTCAGGTTCCCCACTCCTTAAAGCCTCTTCCTCCGGCAGTTACCCACAATATTTGAAATGAGCACGTTAACGTGTCTCAGCCCTGCATTGCGACCAGACTGCCTCCTCCATGGCACCTCCAGCTTCTGCCCAGCGCCGAGTGGCACCTCCAGGACTCCACCCTGCCAGGCTGTAGCCCGCAGGATTTCTTCTGTGCTGCGTTTTTGGACCGTATCTAATAGGTACAGCCCAAATACAGCAGTAGAATAACCAGAGCTCTGGCACCGTGGGTCACGGCGTGGTCCTCTGAGTGTGAAGAAGGTGACGGATTGGTTCCGATCACTCTCCTCTCAAAAAGAGGACCATTTTGTGCACTGTTATATCTACTACGTTAATAGACTCAATGGCAAGCTTCATCCTGTTCATAAATTGAAACAAGATTGTTTTCCTAATGACATTTACATCACTTTGTTTTTTAAATTTTCATCACAAACAGGGCACGTATTCTGGAATGACATCCAGGACTCTCTGATGACATAGAAAATAGGCAGATATCTTTGCAGCAATATTGACTTTTGCCGCTGGTGTGCAATTAAAAAAAAGCTTTTTTTCATCATGACTCTGAACATAGGAGATTCCAAAACACCACGGGAAGCAACAAGAAATTGTTCAAGAACTATAATTATATATCCACGATCAGCAAAAAAAGGCAGGAAAAATAAATAAAATCCACTTTAAATTAACGATCTTTACTTTTCTTCTAAGCTTTGCTGCCACTGGTTCAGCCTCCCCCACTCTGCCTCTCCTTGCACTGAATGCTGCCTGATCACATGGCCACAAGTCAAAATGAGAACAAATGACGCAGAAAACTAAAATTGAACTTTCACCCCACCTCCTCCCCCCAGTTATACCCCTCCTTGCACTGGCAGGGGGAAAAAAAAAATTAAAAAAATCCAAATATGAAGCAAAAGTCATTCCCCCCCACAAATGCTGAAGTCAAACAAAAACAAACAAACAAACCAACCCAACAAAAAAGTACATTTAATTTGGCACAAAGACTTTCTTCTTTTTGCAGAGTTCTGTTAGGCAGATTATCTGCAACTCGAAGTACAGCATTTAAAATGAAGAGCAGAAATAGAAATGTAGGGGTGGGGACTGCTAGCTCAGAAGAGCCTTTTGTCTGGCGATACTGTGACTAAAGATAATCTTTGTTTACCTTGTATGTTTAACTTGTGTCTTGTATATCCAAAGTGTTGGAAAAAAATGTGGAATTACAAGTGAGTAACCGAACCCATAACACAGGGTATAATTTCTAGGCATGGTGAAGGCAGGAAAAACAAACTCAAAACTGTATTTTTTTTCTTTATAATCTTTTTAATCTCTCCCAGACTTGTGGTACAATAATGTTACAGTTAAAATATACTTTGACTAACAATTTTACAGCAGAATGAAAGGAAATTATGTCACGTTACTAATACAGGAAAGCAGAGGTGCGATGCGCCCTGGCTACGCACGTACGGCTTAAAGAGAAAACTTTACAGAGGAGAAGGAGTAAGCTCCAGGCTGCTGAAAACTGAATAGGATTGAAGTATTTAGTGTCACCCAATCAGTGAAATATGATTAATGAGTCTGGAGGAGTACACTGCTTTTTAGTCTCCAAAGCCAGGCGGGCACGGGGGGAAACGTGTTTGAGCTCTTCAGCGATAAAAGCTGCAGCAAGATTCTGCACGGCTAAACTGCACGTTCAATCGCAGCTGCTTATTTCTCCTCTGTGTGATTAGAGCCTCCCATTTCCCTCATTACAGGCTTGATATTATTGAAGCAAAGCCAACAGCAAGTTAGCAAGCCAGCAGGGGAGCAAATTGATTATACAGTTAGCTGTGGAAAAACTGAAATTCTTTATTAAGGGGAAATGAAATACAGTTAATTTATGCTTCGGCTGAACCCCTCCCACACTGCACTTACTCTGCTGGTACTCTGAATTCTCTCTAAAGCTACAAGAAGGCCAAGAAATTACAGAAGCTTTATTGATATAAAAATAAGTCAGGCCTTCAGGATTTTTTTAAAGGATTTTTCTATTACTAATTGCCGTAAGTCACACACTATATAGGACAACATGGCATTAAAGCTGAAAAGACAGACGGGGGAAAGCGCTTGCGTTTATGTCGACTAGAAGACTTTGCTATCTGTCTCTAACTGGTGTTACGGAGGCAGTCCACAAATAAATGTAAACATCACCTTATCTGTAAAGCAACAACTCAATTTCTGCGGTATTTCAAGTATAAATCTCTTCCCCTAAATGAGGAAAACAAACCTTTGGGACCAGAAGTAATTTTCAGAGAATAACAGCAGGCCTGTTTCTTTATTTCTGAGAAGAACAGTGGGTTAAGCAGACTGTGAGGTAAAGTTCATTTCTGCAAGGAGACCTTGCAGAAGACACCACCCGGCATCACGCCTGTCCCGTCCCAAGCGGTTGTTCGGCTCTTCCCTAGGGAGCTGAAAAGCCCCGAGGGCTCTCGAGCAGACCGCACCTGCAGACCAGTAAATTCCTCCTGCCCCGCAGCCCTTTGCTCTCCAGCCCCAAACGCTCGCCCCGGGCAACGCCCTGATGAACAGGGCTCTGGATGGGACCCCGCTGAGGAACGTCCCCTCTCCAAACGGCGGTCACCACCCATTGCTCTCAGCGGGTCCCAGGCCACGGGCCACCCTTCCTGAAGATGGTTGCTGCTTCTTTTAATCTATTTTTCACTGTCCCTTTCCATCCCCTGGCAGGACAAGGGATCCATCCTCTTGGAGGGCACCTTGGCCCCTGTCCTGTGAGGCGTGAAGGATGCGGTAACTCGTGGAAGATTGGCACCTTAACGAAAGAGAGCCCCCACAAGAGTCCCACGGAGGGAAATGCTTAATGAGACCGCTCTGCAGGAAGGGAAAACACCACACAACGTGTCTTTAATAGAAGGTGTGACTTAGGATTCACAACCTTAACCAAACCGCGAGGAGGAGCAGTCCTCTAATTGCTGGCGTGCCTCAGGTAGAACTTCCTGTGTTTCATTAGGCTTTCTTCTGCCTTCTCTGCATTTCTGATGCTTTGTTCATGATGCAACACCTCTGTAATAGATTTTTTCTCCCAATTACTGATGAGTCCTTTGAGATTTCCCCTCGGTTTTCAGACAAAACTTCTACCAATTTTCTATACCTGTCAGTGTCTTTCTGGCTGAAAACGTTCAATGGTCTTATTAAAATAAAAGCAATCAAGCTTGATTTGCACTACCCACTTTAGCAATATCAATAGTAAAAGAGAAGTAAAAATACACGTTATGCTTTTATTTCCTATTACCCTCTTCCTCTAAGAATTGGAGAAAATAAACATTGTCTTTTTCACTTGCTGCTATACTATAATACCCACTGACTAATCCAAGGAAGTGACAATAAATGCAAGTAAAAGTTTGCACACAACGTAAAATGCAGAAGAGCTTATTTCATTGAAGACTGGATGTTTACCAGGAAATGAGATGGCCTGAAATTGCCCTTGTAACTGCTTGAGACATATACTCATTAAAGATACCATTGAAGTAATATGGAGGAGGAAATAAATTGTTTGAAAGGATAGTGCCAAGACTGGCAAATCTAAAATTTACTACACAGTCATACTGATGTTATTTTGGGAGCCACAATCACCTCTTAGAAAAATAAACACATTTCCTCAAGAACAGCAATTGCGTATGTTGCACTTGGCCATCTTGACTGAAGCCAATGGGGTAATGACTTCTACAAGTGGCAAAAACCAGTCCCTTGGCAAAATTGATCCTAGTTTCATGAAATACGGAACTATTTTGTTGAAAAAAAAATTTAAAAAAATTGAAATGCGCTTTACATACATCTATATCTAGGTATCTATATATATACTTGTTGCTTATGAGAAAATTTCTACAAGGAGAAAGACAGTAAATGTACAGTACACAATCTCTGACATAAACAATCATTGACATAAAAATGCTGCTTTTGTGCTGGCAGGTGGTTTTCATAAAGAAACCAAATCTAACTGCTTCACAAAAAAATGAGACAAATTTTCAAGAAATCCTCAGTGTCATTCTGAACAAATTCTTTCCTGATCCATAGCAGCTCTCTATTTTAAACAGTATTATTCATACATGATGCAAAAGCACCATAAAGAAACCAACCAACCTAAACACACAGAATACATCGTAGCTGTGACTGGGATGTATCCAGAAAGCATCCAGAAAGCTGTGTGTGTATGTGTATACACATATATACACACACACAGAGTCTTTTGATAGGCCTTCCTCCTACATTTTGTTATGTTTCATTTTACTTCTCATTTGTTATGTGGCTGTTTTTTTAAACTTATTTATAGAGAAATGTAGAAATGAAATTATATATATTAAAAAAATATCTCAGAAGCTTTCCATTTTGCAATGGGAGCATGGCAAAAAAACTGTAGACGAGCTATCGCTCTTCTCAGTAACCCGAGGTAAGGGGCATGGAAAATTCCTGTTGTGAAAATTAGCCCTCACATGGGTACATAGGCTCTTTAGCTAAGCAGTGCCATCTTAAGGAGAGGGCTTGGTGGAATCTAGAGCCTGAGCACTGATTTGGAGAGCTCCCCAGGATTTGCGATAGAGCTGCCAGACATGCAAACATTACATGGTTTCATAGTATATGACCAAAAAAACCCACCGTGGCACATGGAAAGCACAGGGGAGAGAATTTTTCTGTTAGGAACAGGTTGTTTTTCTGGGGCTGGGGCTGGATACATGTAAGTGAATTTCATTACTAAACGGATCTGTCCATGTGCAACAAATTTGACCCTGGACTCCCTGTGAACAGTGTGAACCTTCACCTTTGATGTGCTGAAGCCAACTTGATCTCCTCACTGTGCATGTGCCATTAACCATCCAGTGTCATAGATGCCCCCAGACTGCAGCCAAGGATTTGGAGGTCCAAGGTTTCTAAAGTCCTTTGGGTGACCCTGTTGCTGGCCTTAAACATGAAATAAAATACAATTCTTATACCCTGAAGGTGGGAAAAATCTCTTTTATACAGCAGGCAACAAAGAAGCGTGGCTGACAGCATATACTGAGTGAACGGCACTGTCCCCGTCCCAGCCAAACTCTATGTGCATTACACAATATTGTTTCCTAATACTTTCGCAGTTGCTTCTAATGCTTTTCTGCTAATGAGCTCCAAATGCTTCACAAGGATTCAGACATTTCAAAAAACCATTATTGTTTTTGCCTGTACTTTTCTGTGAACCCAAGCTGAAGTCCTAAAAGGAGCATTTAAGAAGTTGGCCTGGCAGGTAGCACCACAGACAGGCATCGTGAAAGCAGCTGGCATCAAGAAGAGTGACAAAAATGAAGGCCTTCAAAAGTCCTCAGCAAGTTTCAGAAATCTGTGGCCTCTAAGTCCCATTTCCTGCATCTTTAAGACATAACATGTCATCGTTCCGTGTCAGAGAGCATCCGACTGCAGCTGGGAGCAATAGGTATCGCTGTTACCAACTACTGCTTTGCCAAGTGTATGAATCCGTAGTTAATTTTATCCCTAGGTCATTCTTTGAGTCAGTTGCAGTGCAGAGGAGAGGTGTCTTTCCATCACCTTGCTGACACCTAGACCCTCAACAAATGCAAAGCCCTCATCTTTCTCTCTATGAAAAGCATCTTTCTCTCCTTAACATGGGGTTTCCTTACTGTGACAAAACTGGACCATCTTTTTTTTCCCAGTTTACTACAGTTTGAAAAGTCCTATCAGTCTATTTTTATAAATATTCTTAACATAATCTGGTCTGCAAGTTGATCAACACAAATTAAAAGGACTCTAAAATGAAAGAGAGATGGAGAAACAATGTTTTACCATTATAACAATATTTTATTAACACCACCTCTTGAGTGAGGCTGATGTGCTGCACAGGGATCTGGGCTGTTTGGCTGTGAGTGGAAAGTTACCTAAGTAGGGTGTCTCTGCAGAGATGAAGGATGCAGCAAAGAGGTGGAGATTTCAAAAGCCAGATCTGGTTCTCAGAAACGACACAGCAACATAAGAACAAGTATAGGAATTTGGAGACTTTTTTTTAGCTTCACACCAAATGCTCTCGGCTGCTATGTTTTCTGTAGCTGTTATACCCTGTATAGAATCAACTCTTCAGCATTCAGAGCACTAGAAGACCTGGGAAACTTTAGACAACTGGAAAAAAAAACCCCAACCCCAAACCATCTGAAGCAGTAGAGCTATGTTGATTCACTTGGAATCCTAGGTAATAAATCCCATCAAATCTAAGATCTTCTATTGGGACCCAAATTGGGACCCAACAGGGAAGCAAAGAAAGGTAAAAGGAAAAACAAGGGAAAGAAGGAAGTTTGGTGTAGTGATCAAACATAGGTCTTTGTTAAATTCCCAGATCTACTCTGGACAAGTTGTATTTTGAGGTACTCTAGGTTCCCTGTGCATGGAAGAGGTGTGATCTCCAAGCCAACGGGGACACTACGAGGCTTAACACCAGCTGTTTGCTCCATTGGCGTAAGCGTACAAAGTAACATTATGTACTTGGGAACGTGGAAGATTGGAACAAGAATAAAACAGGCAAAACTATCAAACATCATACAACTTCTATCAGCTTTTGCTCACCTAGGACTAAAGCTGAGAGCAAGTCTGTTCGGTGTGCTTCGGAACAGCAACCGGAGATCAGCTAGGATAGTCACAGCATTAAAGCAGATAAATAATGAAGTGGGCAAAGCATCCAGCTGACACTCGAACAACATGTCTAAAATGAGTATATCCAGAAGTACCTGGTGGCTGGGGAAAAAAAAATTCCCCGCTTTTGCATTACAAGTCCTATTTTTAGCTCGCTGGTATTTTAAAAAGGTTTTCAAGAAGAGTGTTTTTTAAAAAACAGTCAGAATTTACAGAACGAGACTAAAACGTGAAGAGCTGGATGACTTTGGGTGAAGGGGAAGGCTTTGGCAGAGGCGTCTCAGCAAGACAGCCTAGCCCAGACTCCTGGCCAGGCTCCAGCGCTGGAAGCTGTCCTCAGCCTCCTCTGAGATGACGATCGGCTCCTCTTCCTGCTCGAAGCTGTTGAGCAATAAAGCTCTGAGTTGTCAAGCTGATACCGCTCTCTCAAGCAGAAGTGGCTGTGATTCAGTCATGGGTGAAATAACGCTCCCGATACTAAAACTCCCCGAGCTCTACTGGACTTAAAAGGGCAAACATAAATACAAAGAATTTGTTTTGCTAAGCTTTTCGGTGGATCTTGGTTTGTTATTACCTTTATGTTTGTGATGTCTCATTAGTAACGACTGACCCCACACTGCTGGAAATCTTTCACTACAAACAGGGGTAAGGCTGTGCACTTCACAGGTGCATTTTAGTAGCATGAGCAATATTATGAAATACGGTTTTATTCCTTCATCCTGTCACCTCACTCAAACAGGAGAAAAGAGGATGTCCGAGCCCAATAGAAGCACTTAAAATCATGGGACCGGCAAAGCTGAACTTGCAAGATCCCTCCTCCTCCCATGGACGGACTGCTCTTGTCATGCTAACATTTCTTCAGCATCCCTAAAAGTGAACCAGGATTTTCTTTGAGTACTGAAACTAACTCTCTCTTGCCTGTCACCCACTGTTTTGTTTTTTTTTTTTTTGGGGGGGGGGGTGTTTGTGGTTGTTTTGGTTTTGTTTTTTAAAATTTGTTTTCCAGTGGGACCAAAATGTCACACCTATAATGTTTTATTTTCCAAACCAAATTCAAATTTCTGGTCACGAGCACTGATTTCTTCCAGCTGTCTGTCTTGACTATTCCACTAGAAAAAGTTTACCCTCCATAACATTTCCTAAATTGCAAAGACATTTCTAAACCGGCATTACTCCTTCCCACATTCCCCAAAAGATGCTATCAGGAACTTTCTAGCAGTGTGTTTGTGAATCAAAGCTAGTATTTTATAGAGAAACATGAACATTAAAGGTCTAGCTTGCCTCTATCTTTTTAGAAAACAGCATATTCATTCAAAGGGAACATGACTATAACAGAAGATGTGCTCCTACTCTCTTTTTCTCCTTCTCACCACTGCCTTCGCTCTGAGAATGAAAGCCACACTATGATGCCAATATTAAAGTGACCAAGGACACAGCTCTCCTGGTCCCGTGGTGCTAGAGGGGATCTGTGTTTTCAGAAAAATCTCGGAGGCCTACAGACGACCACGATAATTTAGTTTCCTTCAAATGGATTGTAAAAGAGAGAACAGCAGCTGAAGTAACCATGTATCTCTGAAGCAACCAAGCTTCCACGAGGAATGACACACGGAAAAATAATTAATCAGCAAAACAGCTTTGCAAGAGACATAAAACTAACTTTTGTACAAAGGATTTTCTGACTAAGGCCAAGTTTTTCCACTATATCTATGTAAAGAAAAACAGATCAAAAGTGCCCAGTTTTTCTGATTTGAAGCATATTTCTGGTTGTATTACAAAAAAGCCTTCTTCAGGATACACCCATTGGGAAGTTCCAACATTTTTGGTCCTGTTGGCTGTCAAATACACACATAGAGCTTTGTTCACGGGAAGGACCATTTTCTGGTTCCAGGCTCAGACTCTTATTACAGCTCAGATCAAACCCTGTAATAAAATCCTCTAACAGCCGCCAATTCTATCATACGCAAATACTTAAACCTCTGCTGAATCCTCTAGCCTAATCGACCATCTACAGCCTTACTTACCCTGAGAATATTGCCAAAGCGACATTTGTTCCTCATCATTTCGTATTCTAGGCATGGACAAAGTGTAAAATTCGGTCGTCGTGTTCATCTTACAGCAGGAAAAGAACTGCCTTAGCACAACAAGCAACAAATTCAGATATGTTGTTATTGTCTGAAAACTGCGTTTTAAACTAACAGACCCTCGTGGTTTTGTTAGATAACCCCTGCGAAATCTTGGAAAGAGCACGGAGCACTACTAGGTGCACTTGTAAGAACCCACAAAACAAAACCCCCTAGACCAAGCTGCCCCTGGCTCTTCCCTTCACCCCCCCAAAAAGACACAAACTCCTCTGGAGGAAGAAGATGCTGCTGGGTGTCCAGAGGCTGCACCAGGCTAGCAGGGGCTGCTGCAAACACCTGCCATGTCTCATTTTTGCTGGAGAAGGGAATCCATGAGCAGTGACCAGGCTGCTATTAAGAGAGCAATGTCTAAGGATTACAGACCAGCTTTCTAGCCTGCAATCAACAGGAAGATACATCAAAAAAACCCCAAGCGAGAGTCGTTGCATGAAAACAAAATGCAAAATGGCATGTAAAGAAAAATGAAACGCAAGAATGGCAGTGTCATTCATTTGTAACACCAACTGTGTTGGTGGAGGTAACCAGACCCCCCTCATTAGCCCTTTCAGCTTCCCCTCTGCAGGTGTTTGTACCCCAGCTCAAGAATCACCTACTAAGGTGGCCAGTGTCCAGGACTTAAACTTTTTAATAGATTAACTAGAATCACAGAACCATTACGGTCGGAAAAGACCTTTAAGATCATCAAGTCCAACCATCAACCCAACACCACCATGCCCACTAAACCATATCCTGAAATGCCACGTCCACATGTTTTTTGAATACTTCCAGAGATGGCGACTCCACCCCCTCCCTGGGCAGCCTGTTCCAATGCCTGACCCCTCTCTCGGCGGAGAAATTTTTCCTAATATCCAATCTAACCCTCCCCTGGCGCAACTTGAGGCCATTTCCTCTTGTCCTATCGCTAGTTACTTGGGAGAAGAGGCCAACACCCTCGTCACCACAACCCCCTTTCAGGTAGTTGTAGAGAGCGATAAGGTCTCCCCTCAGCCTCCTCTTCTCCAGACTAAACAACCCCAGTCCCCTCAGCTGCTCTTCATAAGACTTGTGCTCCAGACCCCTCACCAGCTTCATTGCCCTTCTCTGGACACGCTCCAGCACCTCAATGTCCTTCTTGTAGCGAGGGGCCCAAAACTGAACACAGGATTCAAGGTGCGGCCTCACCAGTGCCGAGTACAGGAGCACGATCACTTCCCTACTCCTGCTGGCCACACTATTGCTGATACAGGCCAGGATGCTGTTGGCCTTCTTGGCCACCTGGGCACACTGCCGGCTCATGTTCAGCCGGCTGTCAACCAGCACCCCCAGGTCCCTTTCCGCCGGGCAGCTCTCCAGCCACTCCTCCCCAAGCCTGTAGCGTTGCATGGGGTTGTTGTGACCGAAGCGCAGTTCAGCACTTGGTCTTATTAAACCTCATACAGTTGGCCTTGGCTCATCAATCCAGTCTGTCCAGATCCCTCTAGCCTCTTTTAGGGCTAAAAAAAAAAAGGAAGAAAGGGAAGAACGCACCAGCAGCCTGCAGCAGCAAAAGACAGTCATTTGCTTTCTGAACTCAGTTGCTGTCAAGTAAATTATGAAATAAAATTATATTTCCAATTGCTGCCTCCAAGGCAGCAGAAGAGAATTGGTGAGAAAAGCATAGGTCTAGAGAATCGGGAGATGTGGCTATGGTTTTTGACACTGCTAGAGAAATCCTCTGACATAAGCGATATCTCATCCGGGCTGTAGGTTGGGCATTAGTTAACCAGAGCAGGGTGGATACACTCTGTTCAAAACCACTTTGCAACTTGCAGCTGGAAGTTGACGTAGTTGGAGGTTTGTAATCAACAACGTTGGGCCTTATGCTTTTTACCTAAGAGTTTTCTCTTTATCACGCACTTCACCAAGAGACATAGAGAAACGAAGACAAAACAGTGATAAGGACAGAAAATAAAGATTTTTAACCTTGTAAATAAGTGCTAAGCCTTTCTAAGTGACAGCGATGTTCCCAGTGAAGACAAACATCGCTCCCTCTTGTGGCTAACTAACTGTTGCTAATTTAGCAGTACTTCAAATCTTTTCATGAAAATTCACTGAACAATGGCTTATTCGCCTAAATTTTCATCTCAAGGTGTAGTCACATACATGTTCACACATGCAAAAGTATGAGTATAATAATGCACCATGCACAGAGTTCGTATTGGATATACAATTTCAAGTAGTATCTCTGCGGTAAAAGGCTACCAAAAAAATGAATTATCTCCCTCAAAAGGCTGATAAAACCAGAGAAGAAAACTTACCAGGGATCTGACATGCAGAAATCTACAACTCCATACAAAAGAGGCTGTAAGTGATCCAGTTTTTCATATACCAAACACTGACTGAACTCTTATCCCCTAGATAACAAGGAGTTAAAGCTACAGACTAGCTTGGAAATGAAAGATGTGAAACCACTGGATTCCTTCGCAGGATTAACACACACCCTTATATCTCTTCTCAGGGTGTGCAGAATCCTATACAAGACTTTCTGTGAGCATTTCAAGACTTCAGTGGCTCCAGAGACCTCAATAATTTATTTTTTAATTCACCTGAATGGCCATTACAAGTCCAACATACAATGTAATGACACGGTCCTTTACCATGTGTAAGTAGATATGTGTTATTAGTGCTGTTTAATAGAGCCACACCAACGCACTCTAATGGCTTGAAGCTCCCTCCCTTGCCCCAGTTTCCAACTTGACAGCAAAATAGAGGATGCCTGTCACTTTGTCTCAATGCAGTGGACACTTCTTTATATATATTTGCATAATAAACTTGTGTAAACAAGTCTCCAAAGACAAAAAACACCCAAACCCAAAACAGTACTAGTTCCAGTCAAGCTGCAATTTCGTCACTGGACAATGATTTATTTTCTATGCTTTCATCGCTAACAAATCACAACTTATATAAAAAGCCAAGTGTATTAGAATTTTTATATGAAATATCACTGTACAATGAATTTCCCCAAAAAAACATTGCAGTGTGAAGATGGGAATAGAAGACTATGGAATTACTAATATTTGTGTTCTCTTTTAACTCAGTAGTAAGTTATTTACATAAGAAAGCGTTATTTCATTATATAGACTAATATGGTTATTCACAGGAGTACCAGCTAACTGAGGTATTTCCAGCCGATATCAGGAAACGTTCACATTTATCTAAAATACATAGCTACTGTTATTTGTTGCAAAGAATGGTTGGAGACCAGGAATTAAAATACCTTGAACATAGGACATACAATGTCACTTAATCCCAGACAAAAAAGCAAATGTGCGCTCTGGGATTTTTCCACCCCACCCTCTGTAAACCTCTTCCAAATTGTTTGTTGCATTCAAGGTGCAAATGTCCTTGAAAGAGAAAAATAAAGGGAGCACAAAGGTGATATTTTGGGAGCAAACTGCAACTACGTATGTCCATGCTTTCCAGGAACTTGCAGCTACTTCCCGCCCCCCCCCCCAGTAGTGGCTGCAGCTCATCTCGTTCTTTTAAGAAAACTAGACCCATCCGTACAGGAGTTTCCCCTAAGACAGCCTCCCCACCCTCCCCCATCATTAAGGAACCATAATTCAGGCTTAAATACTTTGGAAAGAAATTCCTTTTCCTGCAGCAAAGGAAGACTGATGCACAAACATTAGAGCAATCTAATTTTAGATCATTCAGACAATATGCTGGATCCTTACATGCATTTATTTAAGGCTATTTATAGTCCTCCAGACACTGCTGGAAGTATAGTCATCCATTGTGGAGCTACTCCACTGTACCCCAGTTTGGGAGGAAGGGAGGAGGCAATCAAGAGTCTGATTGTTCTGGGGAACACAGGTATGGAGGTGTTAGATGAAAGGGTCGTTTGCAGTCTGAAGGGAGATCGAAAGGTTCAGCCGCTTAGTGACCCTGCCGCTGCCAAAAACCATAGGGGCACTGTGCAGCTTGGAAGTCCCAAACCGCACCAAATTACAGACCCAGATAAAAACGCTGCTCATAGCTGCAGGCGTGGAAAAGGGACCGTGTGCCAGAGGTGGGGGGAAAAAAAACCCTGAAAAAGTTTTCAATTCTCTGTGGACGCTTCTGGAGCAGTATAAATGGCTATACTGAACCTCAGAGCCTGAGTGTTGAAGTCAGCAGCTCCCTCGTGACTTCCAGAACAAAGTTCTTCTTTTTGTTGTAGGCACTTAGAAGCTCATCTAAATGTTGGCACTCCACAGTCTCTAGGGCTGGCTTATCAGAAGGCCTCTCAAACCCCAGGCCTTCTTCAGTTCTTCTTTTCAGTTCATTTAAGAAAAGAAAAAAAAACACACACCCACAAATATAAATATCAACATATCTTCTGGCTTCAGATGAATTTTAACAATGCATCTAAGGCAACATTTTCAATGCACACATCCAGTGGTTGAGTTGTAATTCAGGCTCGGTTCCACATGGTACCACAGAAGACTTTGGACCATCAGCTCCAGTCCTTCTGCTGTAAAATGAGAACCTATTGCTTCTCCAATTCTCCTTGTCTGATACACGTAGCATCTTTTATGATATTTAGATGCAAGGTCCTGGGACCGTTAGCTATTCCAGAGCAGACATGCTATTTTAACTCATGGTGTCATTCAGATATCCAGGTCAAGGACTCTGAGTTGAAGGTATAGAAAATCCAAAGTGCTACAGCACAGCATCTTGTTTTCATCACAGTATGTCTTGAGTAGGAAAGTCTGCTTTGGAAGTTATTAGCGATTTTTGACAACCTTCCTCATGGAGCTGAATCACCTGGCCCTGCAGAACCCAATGTGTAACCATTTTTCTTTAAAGCAGCAACTGCAAGGCACAGCAGATAAAATAGATTTGTAGGTCGCAGATCTGTAAGTCAGCGCCCTAGGATCTATGTGAGCTAAATATGATCCACTATTTAAAGATAAACAGGCAAAAAGTTTAAAATTACCAGCCCAAGGTTCACAAAAAGATTGAGATAGATTCAGAAACAGAATTTAACTCATCATGGTTTTCAAGTTAACATCTTAACCATACTGTGCAGCAACTCAGTTTGATATCAGATCTAAATCTGCCCTTGGAAGTATTAGCAGGCTGATGTTGGGGTGATCAAACCATGCCGAACACCAAAAGACAGTTCCTCATTGGAAGAGAACAACTTCACATTTAATGAAATTACCATGGACAAAGATAACTAATGAAATGGGAAAAGGAGAAAACAAACTGGCATAACAACTAATAAGGTAGCTCTGCCTTGAAGACATTTGTTTCTAAAATCATGGCTTGCAATTAGTTACGACCTTTTAAGAACTGGCTGATCTCTAGTGAAAGAAATCCAAGCTACTTCCAGCAATGAGGGCAGGCCAGCAGCACGCCTGCCAAAAGGGGTTAATTTGTTACGCTGCCTTTTTTCAAGACCTCATGATCCCAGACCTTTGAAACGTCCAATGTTTGCTGTTGAAATATTGCAGAACTAAGGTATTACAACCAGTTTAGGACTTCTTCTCACTTTTATAATTCAAATATCTGTTCCTCTGTTTCAGGAGTTTGCATTGTGTGCAATTAGTTTAAGTTCCTAGACATACATACATGTAGAAGCTCATGGCTGAGAGCAGAACTTAAAATAATTTTAAAAAAAAAAGGTATAACAGACCTTTGACTTGATTCTCTCTGGCCTTAAAGCAGGATGAAGTTCAGCTCTCACCACCCTTACAGAGAAGTCAGGGATGCAATACAATTGCAATACAAATGTTACCACTTAAAAACATTTTCCTGAACCATTTGAAAAAATGTTTTAATAGCATGAGCAAGAAGAACAACAGAGAACAACTACCGCACGGGCACTACGCTACCAACAAAAACAACAGGCCACTAGAGAGTGAGCACGGCCAAGGAAGACCAGGCTGTGTTCAAGACAAAGCCTGTTGCTTCTGTGTTGGCACGGTGCTCTTTATTTTCCTTGCAAGGAACTACTGTATCACTGATCAATGTCCTAAATTTAATATCTCAATGTCTCATCGTTCTAGTGATGTAATTATGCAACTCAGCAAACATGTAAATGCATGCAGCAAAACCAGCAAAGAAATATGTATCAGAAAAACGCAGTTTGAGGTTTAAAAAAATCCTATCTAGAAGTGAATGAACTATTAACAGCTGCTTCCCAACAAGCTTAAAATAACATATGAGCCCAAAAATAAAGCATTTAGGTGAACTAGAAAAGGTATAAAAAAGACAGCACAGATAATCAGATGTACAGAACAGTTTCTACTAAATAGACTAGGAACCCTCGGGCTTGAAACAGAGAGGTCTATAAAATCATGCGTAGTATGAGAGATGAAGAGGGAATGATTATTCACTACTTGAGACTCACACAAGGAAATCATCAGGTTTAAAACACAAGCCAAAGGAAATACTTTTTCCAAACAAGGCATAGTTAAATTGTGTAACTTATTGAGTGTTGTGGATGCCAAGTATTTAAATGGGTTCAAGAGGGATTATACAAATGCATGTAGAATACTTCCAGTGGTGGCTATAAAAAATAAAAAAACAAAAAAGTTTTGATGCAACCAGATGCTTCAGAAGTCCCTAAGCTGATGACTGCCAGAAACTGGGTGGATGAAACAGGATAACACTTTTCTCAGTCTCGTGTCCCTTCCCCAAAGAGCCATATGAAGGCAAGACGCTGGAGCACATGGTCTCCTGGGTTTGTTCAGGACAGCAGCACTTTGCAAAGGAGCCTTACAGCTGTGGAGACAAGAAGTCTGCCGGGCTCCCTTGTAAGGGGAACCTCCAGGGTTAACCATAGTTTCTCTCAGCCTTCACTGCAGCTCATTCTCGTGACTTCACTGTCTTGTGGGGCAGAGAAGGGGAAGAGAAGAGAGCGACAGAGCAGGAGCAGAGAGGGTCAAGAGAACTATGGCACCTTTCATGCCGCATCTAGAAACAACACGACGTTTCCTTCACTTTCTAAAAATTTTTCCTCTAGAAAGCCTCTGAGAGTTTTCTTGACAGCACAGACAGTTTACAATGTCTGAAAGTTTTTTTTTATGGCATGCTATGAACAAAGTTTAAATACCAGTGCCAAGAATTAGCATGATTTACATCATTCTCTCCAGGGTGGGGCATATTCTATCCTCTATTCTGTTAGCGGCTCGTAATATCCCCCGCGCTGCTCAGCTGCGTTTATCGCTATAAATGAAAAGATTTCCATTTCAAATCTCTCCAGTTCTTGAAGAGGGGCAGGCTTGCTGATGGGGAAATGGGGGCACATATTCAAGCCCTGAGGGAATCAACTGCTTCCAGCACAACCACAGCTCCTGGCTCCTGCTGCATTCCTACATCTCAAAAGGGAGAGGCAGAGCAAGAGGAGAG
Organism: Phaethon lepturus; assembly: GCF_000687285.1. Classification (NCBI taxonomy): domain Eukaryota; kingdom Metazoa; phylum Chordata; class Aves; order Phaethontiformes; family Phaethontidae; genus Phaethon; species Phaethon lepturus. The sequence continues at coordinate 21,085 of NW_010515809.1, forward strand.
TGCTTGCCGTTGTACCTGCTCGGTGTAAGCACCGCGAGCCTTGCAACCCATTTTCAAATGCATTTCCATAGACGTGCGGCCACGCAAATCGACTTTTTGCACAATGTCTGTCTCGGAGGTCAGCGTAGCAATACTGAGCTGGTGATCAGGCCAGTCAGACGCTCAACCTGTCACTGGCAATTTAATGAATTACAAATCAAAGCACATTCACAGCTCATAACATGATGCAGCTAGTTTGCCATCTCTTACCAGGACTACCCAAATCCAGATGTTCAGGAAAATTTTGCCCAGACTCCACCAAAGTCCCAAGACATTCCTGAAGGACAGCCATGTTCTTTATTATTCTTCCAGGGCTGGATTACCCTGCGCTGCAATGAGCAGCAAAAGCAACCCTACTGAGGCCCAGAACAGCAAAAGCCAGTATACAATGCTCTTTTCTGGGCAGATTAGGGTAAAATTACCCCGAAGACAACAACAAAATTTAGTTTATCACACACTGTTCTCTAGTGTCACCCCAAAACCCTGTCTTCTGTATAAAAGGGGGCACGTGCTAAAGGGACAAGCCGTTTCATTATTGTTGAAGATAAAAATCTATAAAGCTGCAAATTTTAATTTATATTTTCTGAGAAGTTGCTTTAACTGCTGCAGGCGAGGGTTTCATATGCCTGCTGCAGCATCTGAAGGGAGATGTCCACAAGCAACACTTCCACGAAATAAGGGTCTCCTATTGTCAGATAAAAGCTGACATTTCTTTTCAGTGCAGGAAACAGTTTTATAAGCTCCTCTCGCAATAACCTTGTTTTGAAAGCATCAAAAAATTGGTGGATATACAGAGAGCAGGTTTTCTGTACTTCCCCCCGCCTCGCCCCAAAGATTAAGCAAAGAAATCAGCATCTGCCACAGCACCGCGCACTGACACAACTGAACACAGCCAGTAGATGTAATCTGAGGCTTACTTTGCATTCTCAACCCTGTTTTTAATCTAAGATGTTGCACTTTTGGGTTAAGATAAAAATTTTATACTGGAGGTCTACATCCTGCTCTCTCAACCAGAAGCGAGGAAGTAGCTTCTGGCCAAATAGGGACATCTTCCAAGGCCTGCAGAATGTAACGTGGGTTTTATTGCTATGTCACCACCAAGATCCGAACCTACAAGGAGTTGCGGCTAATTTAATTCAATGCTCAGTTTTCAGAGTTCTAGCACAGATGCTACTTAAGTAGCACAAGTAATTGTTGCTGAAAGCGCAGCAAAAACATAGGCCTCTCCATAGATTTTTGCTGGTTACCCGACACCCAAATTCACACAGGGCTGACAAAGCCCGTGGTGGCCTCTAGTGGCTGTTTTTCCCACATCCCAAAACTCATCACACGATTTGGCTCATAAGAGTGCAGCTGCTCCACTTCCCATCAGCATCTGCGAGATTATTCCAAAAGCGGCAGCAGGGCAAGATGATGATTTTGAGGTGCAGCAAGGGAAAGATAGGGCAGGACTTGTTACAATCGTCCTAGAGGCCATTTACGTATCGGCTATGGTTGAGTTAGTCCCCTGACAGGTATACCCCTTGGCAAGGTAGTTCTGGTTCTTAAAATCATGTTTTCCATCGATTTTCTAACACAATTTCTTTTTAAGCTACAGTGTCTAACAACGAAGCCAAGAACCACATGTGTCTTCATCATCAAAGACTAATCTTCACGTAACACTTTCTTTAAATTAATTTGAGGATTTACAAGTTACAAATGCCGGTCTTAAGAATGATCAAGCAGTTCAATAGTTCTTCAAAAGCAAGATCTGATGTACCTTAAGGTGAACTGAATACAGAGATCCTGGGATCTGCAGTCAACCCCTCCACTATATAGCAAATCAAACCCATGGGAAGGTAACATTCATGACCAAAGTTTCCTAAAAACAGTCTAACTTTCCCTGACTGTGGTAACAGTCCTCAGTTCCCTGCCATCTTGCCTAGATCTCCAGTAGATCAGTGTAGAGGTTCGATTTCAGATTGGATGAAATTTTACTCTTCTGTATCAGTGAAGCTAAAGTCTATGAAGGTTTTGAACGCTGCTTAGCTGAAGAGACTGGAGAAATTTGAATAGTAAGTTCCCAGGCCACACCAGACGCTGCCTGGTGTGGTTTTTGGTATTCTCTAAGTTTGTGGTTACCCTCTCAAGCTTGACCGCACTACTTGAAGGACACAACACACTGCACAAGCAGTTATAGCAAGTAAGCCGCACCTTCCCGAGAGGGAGGACCAATGCAAATTCCCAAGTTGATAAAAGGTGAGAAACTCAATCTTGAATTCCTGGTAATTTTGAGCAAGCTCCAGTCTCAATTACAAGCCATTTCTCTTCAGTCTGAGAAGACTTCCTGGCTCTGGGTGCATTGGTTCAAGTGAATACCCCCAAACAGAACACTGTAGCTGCCTTTGACCAGTACCTCTGCTACTGATGCTGCGGGACTGCAAGCAAGGCCAGATGCACTTTACATGCCTCCATTTTTGTAACAGACTATTCAAGCACAATTTTGATTTGATACTCTTTATTATGATATCCAGGAAAACAATAACAACGTGATTGCTTATTACAGCTTCCACAGACTGGGGTCCAGGCCTTGTTGCCCTGGATACACACACGCGCACACACACACAAAAGACAACCCTTGCCACAAAGAACTTACAATCTAAATAAACAAAACAAATATCATGATTAATCAGGAAACAAATAGGAGAAATCATCTGTGTAAGAACACAAGATAGTTTTGGCTTGGCTTCTGGAGTTCAAGAGTTGAAATTCCTACCTCATTACAGTATTCTTATCACCGTGGGCTGAATTTTTATCGTTAATTACAATGCATGATACATTCTTCAACATTTATAACTGATATAAGAAGACACAAAGCTCCAAGTTCTAGACCATAATTTGTCAAGTTGTATATAGCAAAACTATAGTCTAGAGGTTCAGAGATCTCAAGTGCCCAGTTTCTTAAATGAGAACGGCAATGATAGCGAATTGCAATATGGAAAACAAAACCATCCAGGAATACCAATTTCTGCTAAACCAGTCAAGACTTAGTAAGATATTTTTTCACTTCAGTATATCAAATTGCCTAACACTCTTGTGTATGGCATGAAGAAGTAACAACTGTGTTGTGCTGCATGACAATGCCTGACCTTTTAATGTTAACCACAATAAATAAGGACAAAGAAAGAATATTGAAAAGCTATCAAATTATAAAGCTACACTTTAGCTGCTCAGATTCTGAAAAAAAGTTTCAAACAGAAAAAGAAGAAAAAGGAGTTGTCATTTCTGGCACTCACATCACAGATTTGCCATCCTTTGAGCTGGATAAAAAGGAAGTATTTGTGGAAACCTAAAATAAAAGTGACAGGACACATAGAAAGAGGTTAAGAGCAAATGTATTGGATTCAAAGCTAGGTGGTATGTTTGCCTTTTTTTTTTAAAAAAAAACTTGAAACAAGAGTTGTTGCCTTTTGTCTTGTCAACACAAAGAACTTCTCTAAAAGGCAGAAAGAAGCCTACTGCAGCTGCAGACCAGCACTCCTCACCCATCGTTCACAGGAAGGGAACTGACAGTTGTAGATACCAACAGCAGTTCTGTTGCACCTAAAGGCATTTGCTATCTGGATGTGAGCTATACGCAAACACAAGATTGCAGTACAAGTTGTATCGTAATGTATTCATCCTAAAGAGTTTCAGTTCCCATTAAGTGGGTTCTGATGACACACACATACTGATGTGCTTATTTCTTGCACGTCTGATCCAGAAACACTCTAGCACTGCTTCTATTTTAGTTCTGAGGAGCACGCCAATTCCTTAATGCGTACAGAACTAGGCTTAGCAGATCCTAAACTGAGTAGTTCAGGGAGCAATGAGAAGAGGGGATACCCACCAGACATCCACCACAACAACCTACAGTATAAAAAAACCAAAATACCACACAACAAAACCAAAAACAACAAAACCAAGCATGGGCTAATCCAGCTTTCTAAAGATAATCCACAACTAACAATGTGAAAAATTACAATATGATGAACAGATGATAACTGATGTCAGTCCTTTGAAGAGTCTTATTCTTTTTAAAAGATATCCTAAACTTTCCCCAAGCCTTAATTTTGTAGGACATTCTTATACCCTGCACAAGAAGTAACCTAAGTATTTGTGTAACAAGATGACTATTACTACAGCTTCCAGGCATTAAACCACAGCATCTGTGTATGCAGGCTCTCACCAGCCTGTAAACATTACAAATATCACAACTGTCTCTACTTAGTGTTCAAGTCCCTTCAATATTGACATTTTCCAGAGAGAAAAATTAGGACAGCAGTGACCAACACTGAATAGGGAGCCTATTGAAGCTGCCAGTCTCCATCTTCTACAACATAGGTCCAAAGGGCTGAGTCACAAATGGAACCAAACCCAAGTATGACCTAGGAATCAGCTGGTGAATTTCTTGAAAACAGGAAAACAAAATAAGAGAAACCAAATATACATCGCCTCCACATACCTAGACAGGCATACACTGTAATTCTTGCAAAGCTCTCTGGAAGACCTACTTCAATACATAAAGGGTTCATGTGGAGGAAAGAAAAAAATAAATTCCCCCACCAAAAAAGCAAGAAAGTAATCTTGAGAAACATTTGGCGTCAAAATATCAAAATATTTTCAGAATTCCTACTTCTATACCACCAGTATCATCTTGCACCCAAAACTGTAACAGATAAAAGGTATCTCAGTACAATAAAGCACATTAGGTATTTCCTCTTCCACCACAGTATCTGACAAAAATCCATTACCACTTAAAACAGTTTGGCATGTAGAAGGGAGCTGGTCTCTCTGGTAGCTCCTGGTACTGATGCCTGGAAGCCCTTCAATGAGATCTCCCAACTCATACTGTAATCTAGTGTAATTTTCAACCAAAGGCGCAGGTGAAAGCGGTAGCTGCCTTAACAGCTTGATTTACCTTTTTCCTGCCTCTTTTTCTTTTTGCTTATACATCAATACTCGAGTACCTCCAGGATTACTATCAGGCAACTAATCCAGCAGAAGAGCAACTAAGCAAACAAGCTAGTTTTCAACCACACCAGCTCCCTGATCTAGCTCACCATGCAACCAGAAAGGCTTGTGCTAGACAAGGCAAGGGACAGAACCCCAATTTTGGCAGCAATCTACATTACTTTCAGCTTAGCACGACCACAAAAATGCTCCCTTCGCTTTAATACCAAGTTTTGCCCCCAACAAAATCACCTCAGGTGCAATTAGTCAGAAATCTGCAAAGAGCAAAAGGACTGCAGATCTGTATTAATCCGTTCTATGGAAGTCTGATTACTCGTACCAAAGCACTACGCTGCTTTTTACAATTCTGGGTAATACAACTCCATAAACACAACTAAAATTTTCCAAGAAAAAAGTATTTAGGAAAAATGCTTACCAATAACTATTGATTTTCTAAATGCATTATCCCAACAAACTTAATTTACTTTCAGCATATTCTAACGTCAGTAGAAATAGTCCATGCATTTTCCCTGCACGGCAAATCCCTTGATCATTCCTAATCTTGGGCATGGGATCACCCAAAAAGCAGTATTTCCAAAGAGCCACATTCATGAATAATTCACACAGGAGAAATCAATCTTTGCAACTAGTCAAGAGGAGAAAATGTCCAGATGAAAACAAAACCCCTGAAAATTAATTTCAGCTGCTCTGCATTCCTTGTTTGTACACAGTTACTTAGTTACATATAATTACTTAGTAAAATACTGGTTTTGATAGTAGATTTTGGCACATAAACCGAACATACATTCGGGGGTGTATGCGTGTGTATGAAATGCTTGAAATAATCTGTTTTAAGTCTTGAAAAGTTCTGACAAGACGGGGCAGGAAGGAGGAGGGTTAAGAAAAAAAACAAACCCAACAAACCCTATCTACAGTCTGTACGAGTTACTCAATTCAAATCCATCTACATGGACAAAGCCTTCTCTTGTGGGACCTGGTAATTGACCTGGATAAATTATTACAGCCTAAGCAAAAACTATTTTATTAGACACAAGAATATAATAATGAGCTCTTCAGTCATCTCCATTTCTAATTTTCCTGATTCCATAATTAAGAAAACATGATTAGACAACTAAGCTTCTTCCATCTTACCAAATCCCAGATTACAAACAAAGAGACAAAATGGAATAACATTTGAAAACCAGTTTTAAGCAATTCAGAAGTTATCCAGGCAAACAATAATCTTATGCCAAATAAAACAAGTAATATCAAACTGGAAATAGAAGTCTCAAAATCTTCTAAATTCACAGGGGTTTCCACTCCAAGGTAGAAAATTAAAAATTACTGCTTTTGCCTCATCCAAAATGATAAATATGTATTTTTAGTCATGACACAAGAGACAAAGGATACGGGCTTTTAATGCTTTATCCAAATTCTAGAACAACTGAAACTATTCTCTATTACTTGGCAGAAAGCAACAACTCCTATAAGGCAAGGAAGAAGGTTAAGCCATTGTGGAAACAAAAGTGCTTTTTTAGAAGTCCAAAGGCCAAGAACAGCCATAAAGCCAAACGGAGACAAAAAGCAATGTCAGTATTAACAGGCAAGAATATGCTCTTCTGAAGTTTTTGGAAGTGAACCTGAAGTTTACATTTCAAGACTACTGTGCCAAAGAATGAGGTTTACAAGAAACAGTTTGCCTTAAGGAAAGGACTATTACAACCCTCAGACTCCAAAAAGTCTTAAAGATCTCAAGAAGTACCTTAAATGCTCCCTTCATAATTTGTTCCTTCACCCTTTACAATTTTGACAGCCCCAGCACAACCAGATATTACAAGCAAACTAATTTAGAGTCAAAGTACCAGACTAGAAACTTTAAAAATTTGCCCCTTTTGGCGTAAGGTACAACGTGAAAGCAAGGCACACATAATCTATAAAGGTCTTTTTAGAAACATCAGACATAAAACATGATTTTGTGCAGTGAGTATTTAATGTATGCAATTCCCTCAAAATTTCCGTGTTCCAATTTTCCAGTTTCATGGTCAGATCAGATAGATTCACAGTTTCACCACTGGAGTTTTATTTCTTCAAATCAAGACATGCTATAGCTACTTCTACTGAAGCAGACTGGGCATATTACATACAAGGCATGCTGCCCCAGAGGTCTCAAGCTAAGCAAGTCCAAGTCTGTGAAGTCCACTTCAGGAGCTGTGAAGCAAGAACTTGGGAACTGTGACTGAAATTAGCCGAAACATATAATAAATTATACTGCAATAACTCTAAATAGCACTAAACAATTGAAGAATGGATAGTTACTTGTAGCGAAGATTTTGTACTAGAAATGTTTATTCTGTAGAGTAAGCAACTGAACTGTAGAAGATACAGAATGCAGATTTATTATTTTGTTGGGTATAAACTCAACTATAATAACAGCTTTTAATTAAAACTATTTTATCTAATCAGCTTGATCGCTCGTAATTACTCCTCTCAAATCAATAAGCAGTGCAATACTTGGGTTAACTCGAAAGACTAATTTAGCAACTTCCTAAGACTGAATTAAATCTCTAACTCATTTTCAGGTGAAATGGGTTGAATTACACCCATTACAAAAGGGTACAGAGGAAACATTAACTACATCTTAAACTGGAAATTAACTCGACAGAGCTTCACATTTAATACAATTCCAAAAGACAGATAATGGACAAGTTCTTGAATTGAGATTTTTCCAGTTGTAGCAAAGGGCACAATAAATCATTTTTAAGAAGTTGTAGCTTTTAAATATTCATAAAAATATGTATAGAAGAAATAAAACAATTTCCTAACAGAGATGAAGAAAAAAAAAGCAAAGCAGTTAGAACAAAGGAATGTTTCTCATAACTTGATCCATTTATCTAATAAATTCCCTCTTCATGGAGCATTAAATGCCTCCTAAAACACACACACCACCACACTGTAAGAATGTCCACCCTCTAAAATCAGACAGACAAGTTTTCAAAGAAGGTCCAACGCACACCAATTCTCCAAGATACCTACACTTTAAAAGCACAGACAGGAGTTAACAGTGCTACTCAAATCAACGCTATGACCATACACGCTCCCTTCTAAATTTCAAGTGCTAAAGCTAGTCTCAAAAAGATTTTTTGTTCCTTGTAAGAGATTTCTAACCAACAAACAATAAGACTCTACAACATTTCCAATTAGTTCAGTTTTGTTTTAATGATACGGGGCAATTCTTAGAGCAGACATTGTGTAGTAATAACTACAAAATAAAGAGGTTCATTGGTGTGGTCTTGGAATCCCAATTTGAACTATAAATTTGAATCAAGATAATTAACTGAAAAGCCAGAGTATCTGAAAATGCACACTAAGTTTTTACTTCAATTTTGCAATACTTCTTGAAGAACTTGGAAGAAGTGAAGTTGGTAGAACAGTATATATCACCAAGATTACAAAAACTGGAAGGAAATAATACATTGCAACAGTGTTCCTCATTAAGTGAAGTTATTTCACCACAATAAATGTTTAAAAAAGTGTCGATGTTATTTAAAAAGTGTTGTACCCCCCCAAGTATTTGAAGACAGATAAACCTTTTCCTTAGTCAAAATGGTTTTTAAAAAAAGTTTCTCAAAACAACAGCAATAATCAAAAACCATGAATTGTATTTTCTTTAATCCATAACATCTCTAGTGCTGAAGGGCCATCCATGTAAAAAGCAGATTCTTTGGGGACATTAGTCAATTAACTTAATAAAACCCAGTTTTACGAGGATTTATCCTTCCTGCTACGAGGCGAGTCTGCTCCATTTGAGGTCACTGTTCCATTTATTCCATTTTCTAGAAAAAAGAAGAAAACATTTTTCAAATAGAATGAGATGCTTTATATTTTATTACATTTTTGTAGGCCCTATACAAACAGTCTTTTAACATATCTTCTTTGTTAAACCTCATCATTACCATTCATAATGCAACAGTATAATGAAGCTTTTACAGAGTGCAAAATTTAAAGTTTACTATGATAAATTCTGGCTTCCTGACATGGCCCGACACTGAAATGTGTGCATTATATACATCTAGACTGAAAATCAAGACCAGCTATAATATTTTAGAAGATATTATCTTAAAAAGTAAAATACTCAACCTGTAAATGAGACTGTCCTGTGAAATTCTGGAGACACACAGTGTACATGCAACTCCCTGGTAGAGAGAGGTCTTTATTGTTTATCCTACCTATTTAATGTTTTAATTCTTGCAAAAATTACACTCCTTCACTTACCTTTACAAGCTTTTCATATATATAGGAAGTCTTTATATATACATACACACAAATTCTTTTAAAGTATATACTCTTTAACATAAAGAATTCATTTATGTTCTGAGGAAGGTATTTACATAGATAAGATGGACAGAAGTAAAACACTAGTTAGATTTGAGATGAGTATGTGTACATGCAAAGAGTTCAAGCACAAGATCAGGCATCTAAGAATACAAAGCAAGAACGCGTTACCAGCTGCAACTCCACTCTCCCACTTCTGGGCCAACTTAAAGGCCTTAAGAGTTTTAATCTGTACAGGTACCACAGGGCCTACTTGATAGCAAAAAATTCCCCTAGAACAATGACCCACAATCTACGGATTTATAATGCACACAACTTACAGTAAAATGGAGCAACATGATACCATTGTGAATTAAAAGTATCCCCTTTATTCAGTGTCACTACAACCCAAAGAAGCAGAGGTGTTGCCTGACAGTAAACATACTTATAAAACAGATCTGAAGAGCAGAGTGCATAGCCAGCTATAAAGCTTGCTGCTTAACATCTCTGCTCCGACTTACAGTATCATTCTGACTTTAAGCAACCGTTGAGGTTTTTTTTTTTGGTACAAAAAACTGGTTAAAGGAATGTTTTCCATCTGCACATGTGTTGCAGATCACCACAGAATGTGGCCAATCCACAAAAACAACTGCTGATCTCCCTCTCCCCCCACTACACCCAAATGTTCCCATTTATGCAAACAAGCAACTAAAAAAAATAATCAGAAACATACATGAGAATGAGACCAGACACAGGTCCGATTAGTCACACAGGAACAGTCAAAGCCTATCATAGAATCATATCCAGCATATTTGGCTGTAAACAACACACCATTTTAAGCCTACATAAGGTGGTCTTTGGATACTTTTAGAGAAGTTTGTGTTATTCTTAAATCAAGAAGCTTACAAACAATGAGCTAGACCCAAGCCAGCTAATTGAAATCATATTTTCTTAAATAGTTAAGTCAAAACAAGTGAAAGTAAAACAAAGAACAAGAATCAGCTTGTGTCTGGGTACTCTCCTACATCACCAGTAGGATTTTTCTACTGTTATTTCTTGCTTTTGGCATAGTCTAAAAGTAACACATTGTATTGTGCCCTGCCTCCAAAAAATCCATCCAACCACAAAAAAAGAAAGAGGGGGAAAAAAAAAAAACAAACCTGTTTTAAACAATTTAATTGCATATATTACTCTTTCGAAAACACTGTCTTGCTGCATCTTGTGCAAGTGTTCTGAACAGGTAACATTACAGGAATCTTCAAAACAGAAGAATCTGAAACAACACTAACCTTTCGGATTTTAAAGTTCTTTTCTGTCCATTTAAAATAAGCTGTAAAATTCCCCAGTCCTTAAGACAGGCATAGCTCAATTATTTTGTGAATTAAACCACAAGCCAAATTAACTGCCTTTTTCACTATTCATTTACCACTTGCAAGTCTCCATTGAAGTAGACTGAAAACCAGCAAATTCACTAAATTAGATGAATAATATTTTTAAGAGATTTTAAAAAGCTACTACGTTTTACACTCACTGATTAAAATGCCATTTAAGTTTATGCTTTAGAAGTATTTGTCATAGAAGATTTACGACACACTGATTAAGTAGGACACCTACACAGGAAACTACCTTCATTCAATCTGAATGGACTTTTTTTTTTCCCCTGATAAAAACAAAAAAACCACACCACCACACAAAAACCAAGTTGTGATAATTACAAATAATCAGAAGGGAGTACAGAATATTCTAAAGCACATGATTTTAATCCAAAAGAAACTGGGGGAGGGGGGAAATCACTGAATTAATCTCTGACCACAAACCTTAGTTCTCAGTGTAAACTGTCTTCACACACGTTACATTCAATAGATCAAAAAGTGGAACAGGTTGGCAATTCATGATTGCAAAGGATCATGCTGAAATAAGCTTTTGAAATGACTCAAGCAGTTTCAAAGAAGTGCAGAAGTTATTCAAGCTAGCAATTAAATACACAGAAGTTTAACTGTTGGTAAAAAGAAATAGTGAAGTGTGGGGATTTTTTTTTTAATGAAGCACATAATTTTACTTGGAGAAAAAAAGCATACAGTTCCATCTTTCATGCCCTTTCAATAAAAAGAGTGTGACATAATCAAGAAGTCAAACCTGGAGTCATTCGTTCCTTTCCAAATGCTTCTACACAAGTTTAGAGCAGTAAGCAGTTATTATCTCCCTTTAAAAGAGGTATCAAACCCCTACTTTTAGTAAAAACAGTCCAATGTAAGCTTATTTACTGGATCATCAAACCATCTCTCTGCTCTAAAACCTCAGAGTTAAGTGGCAGTGAAAAACAAGCTTAAAACTAATTGCAAAAAAAAAATCTGAAAGTAATTGATTCTGAGAACAGATCTAGAACTGTCTGTTCCCTTTTTATAAGGAAACAAAACATAAGCATAACACATTTTGCTCAAGTAATAAAATTAGACATAATAAAAATCTCATGTTGCACTAACTAAAGAAATGGTAACTCCTTCATTCAGTCAATTAGAGGACAAAAATCAAACAATTACTATACAGTCATTTTTTAAATTAAAAAAATTAATAAAACCCCACAACAATATTCACCAATACTGCTTCTGTAACTGAGTCATCTCAACTTGCAAGTGAGACATAAAATGTTTCTTTAGCAATGATATTAAAAAAAGGCTCTCCATTACCTAAAGTTGTTTTTCAGAAGTCAAGGCAACAGGAAAACTGAAAATACAAACCTCTTTCTTTTCTGGAGGTCTTTCCTTTAGCTGTTACGAACTTCTTTTTCACTGACTGAGGCTGAGAAGAAGAATGCTCTCTCCACCTCCGAAGCTGGAAATTAATGAACTTCCACATCATAAATGCTTGAGCCATGCAGATGGAGGCCAGCACACTGATTCTAGAAACAAAACACAGGTAAAGTTTTATCAGTAAGTTTCTCTCATTATTCAAATAGAATAGAAAAGCAGACCACCACCTCAGACAGTTCTTTGTATGTCATAAACTGCCTTTTTACTCAGGTTCCTTACATTAGAGTGATTCTGTCCAGTTAACATTAATCTGTAAAAGTTCAAGGTTTGTTTGCTGGGGTTTTTTTTTGTGAGTTCTCCCCTCCAGGTAACATCCATTTTCTAAACCATGCGAGAGTTAACTCGCACAGGGTGACTGGGCTTAGCACAGCTGAACAAAACTAGATATACAGTGAGAGTGAAGTCTTTGTCCCTCCACCAAAATTGAGAAGCGCTAGATTTCTTTCATGCTTTCTCCTTTCTCAGTATTACTCTCAAGGTACCAGGCAGTAACAGCTGAAAATGGTTTAAGAGAGTTTTGTAGTTCTGAGTATCAATTCTGCAGGGTAATGCAGACAATTGTCAATGTTTTAATAACTTCCTTTTCTGCCTTTAATTCATAAAAAGGCCACGTGGTTGGCTGAACATTCTGCATCACATCGCAGCGACAGGAGGCATAATAAAGGCAGCAAAAGCGGTAGGAATCTTCAATCAGGACCAAAGATGCTCTGGGCATAATGCCTTGACCTCTGTATATAAACTCACTGCAATTACGTCTAGAATTCAATTCACTAACTTTAAAACATTTGAAAATAATCTCTGCAATTGGATACTCCTTTTAATTCTGTGGGGTTTTTTTCTGACAAAAAATGAGTTACAGATTTCTCAGCTGTAGACTACAAATTCTTCAATTCATTTCACTGTGCCTTAGAAGTTTGTTACAGAACCTATTCCTATTGATCCTATCAGTTGCATGAAAACACCCAACCATTCAGGATTACTAGCATTAATACCATATTGTGTATTTAACACAGGTTTACAGCTCATGCTTAAAAACTGTTCCAAGTTTACTATACCTAACCGCCAGGATATTAAAGTTTCCAGTACTGAAATTCAGCTGCTGATCCTCTGCTCTTGCCAGTCCAAAGCCAAAAGTGAGGACCGAGAGAATCAAAGTGAGGAGCCTTCCCAAAACAAAAAGAACTGCCCACAGTGAAAATCTGCAAAGAAAAACATCACAAACACTAAATAAATTTTCTGTTCACGACACAAGTAGTAAAGATGTAAATGTCTACTCTTCACCATGTGAATTCATTTCAAATTTCAGAACTTATGTAAACTCATTATTTTGCACCTATCCTAGTCTTCTATTTCTAGTACTCATAGAAGAGTACTCATAGAAGCCCTGCCTCACAATCATTTTCTAAAAACCAAAAGTATGTTCTGAAAACTAATTTCAACTCAACAGAAAGCGTCTTCCATTACTATTAGAACATAAGCATGTTATTAGTTCCTATAGAACTGGCTTTATTAGCAACTTACGCTGTTCTTTTCTCTGTTTTTTTTTAATATTAGTACATAGTGTAAAATTCCATTTCATTTTATACCACTACTAACGTTTACATAAAAAGGCAAATAAGGTAAGAACACCCAGTTGTTTTAGAGATATAAATACTAAAACTAGTTGGGAGAACTGTGGCCTCTGAGGAAACAACTGAACTTCCTTGTAATTTTGGTTTCTGGTTAGTTGCATGTACAAGTCTTTGAGATAGAAATTACATTAATTTAGAAGATAAAGATTACTTACCCTTTCTGGTATCTTTCATCACTGAAGTAGAAAAGACGGGATATGTGGAAAAGAAATTCAACGAAGTAATGCAATACCAGAAGAACAAGTCCAAGATGGGTCAGGCTATCAAAAGAAATAAAACAAACACTCAGACATTTTCTTAGATGTTTAAGACAGCAAATGAACACACTAGAAGTTTACAATTGACTTACTTCAGGAGATAGGCTCCAGCAATATGAAAGAGATAAAGTCCAATGTAGACAATCTGGCGAAAGATATCTTCCTATTAAGAAGAAAAAAGTAATTATACGTTATACACAATGTTACACATTATTGTACAATATTACGTAGTATTACAAACTGTTCCCTAGTCTTGGAAATTCTTCTTGGTTTATCAACTACCATAACGTGGCCTGTTCTGGCACTGAATTACTCAGCCTAGATCATCTAATTCCACGCATAACTTATTGCTTACTTACCAATAACATTTGGTATCTTAGACATACGCTATTGTGAGAAAATGCATCAAACATCAAAAAGATGCTTTTTAGAAGGGCTACCATGAATTTGTACTAGCTATTACAACACTTATTTGGTATGCATTACTGCACCATCAGATAACTTCCTACAGTTCAGTGTGTTTGCTGCTGATCAGTTTCTGTCAGATCGCTACAGAAATAAAATAACAGTCTATGAACCAAAATGAAAAGGTTTCCAAGTGTTAACATCTATTTAAAAAATTCAAGATCATCCAAGATTCTGGCACACTGCTGCTGGCAAATACAGAGAATAATGTAATTAACCAGTCATACTAAGCCACATGGTCACACTTCGAGTTAGGTTTCAGCCAGACCGATTCAATTGAACACTTCATGGAGACAAATTAATAAAGAGAAAGAGACATGAATTCAAGTATAGACACACAGCACACAGAAAGCACAAGATGCCTGCCATCTGTCACAATAAATATCTGTCTTGAAGTGGTATGCAGAGTACATTCAGTTGTGCTTAAGAAACTCCTACTTTTTGGAAAGATTCCCTAAACTTCAAGCAAGGGGCTCCAGTTCTGTCTTGTATGTGTGTAATTAAAAGAAAAGCCCAAAAATTTAATCTTGTAAGATCTATGCTAGGTTACACAATACTCCATCTCAAAGCCAACAAAAGCACAGAATCAAACACTTGTGACAACAGCAAACACCACTCACATATAAAGAGCAAGAAAACAGATAGGGAGATACCTACTCTACATGATCTGAAAGAAACCAAAACATGAGTTCTTTCAGACAAATTAGCGAATACTCAGCACAAATGCTCAGTTTCTCAAATTACGACCAGGATGAGCCTTTTGCACTCTATCTTCAGAACTTAGGTAAGTTAAGTTCCCCATTTAAATAGCCCATGCTGCCTGCTTAAACAAACTGTCAGAGACTGAAGGTCTACTGAAATAATGCAGGTGGAGGTTTACACTGCTCTACAGAAAGCTGAGTTAAGAACTCTCCTTGCCTACATCAGCAGTACAGACAACTAGACCTGAGTAAAAGAAGCTCGTTCCTTCAAGAGAAGGCATAAGGCAGAGAAGCCAAGATGGCGGAGGTTAAACTATGGTGAAATACCAACTATAAACTTGCTAGAACAAATGAACTATGACTCTTAAAATTTAATGCAAAAGACAGAGGCCAAAATTCCAAGCAGTGATCCAATAAAACACTACTGTTCAATATACAGCACGTCTGTCACTTTTGACAGCTTTCTTGAAGTTATGTTAAAAAAATCTCCAGACTTGGATATGAAGTCAAATTTGAGAGATATCACTAGCGCAGTGCGGGAACATCAGCTGCATGATGTGTATCTGCAGAACATCAGTGTTTATACTGCATCTGATCAGCACAAAAACAAAGCATCTCATTACTATTTTGCCAAGCCTCTTCTAGGCTCTTGAACAAAGACCTATGGTTACATAACATGTATGTTTCATTTTCTTGAATAAAGCAGAACTCTGGCAGCAGAGATGCAGTCTAGTAACAGAGCAAAAACAGAATCACAGAATGGTGTGGGCTGGAAGGGACATTTATAGATCATCTAGTCCAAACTGTCCTACCATGGGCAGGGACATCTTCAACTACATCAGGCTGCTTAAAGCCCTGTCCAACCTGACCTTGAACACTTCCAAAGAAGAGGCATCCACAACTTCTCTGTGCAACCTATGCCAGTGTCTCACCACCCTCCTTGCGAACAATTTGTTTCTATCTAATCTAAATCTACCCTCTTTCAGATTAAAATGATTGCTTCTTGTCCTGTCACTACCGGCCCTGATAGCAAGTCTTCCTCCATCTTTCTTACAAGCCTCTTTCAAATATTGAGAGGCCACAATAAGGTCTTCTCAGAGCCTTCTCTTCTTTGGGCTGAACAACCCCAACTCTCTCAGCCTTTCTTCATAGGAGAGGTGTTCCATCCCTCGGATCATTTTTGTGGCCCTCCCCTGGACCTGCTCCAACAGGTCCACGTCTTTCCTGTGCTGAGGGCTCCAGAGCTGGATGCAGGACTCCAGGTGGGGTCTCACCAGAGCGGAGAGGGGCAGCATCCCCTCCCTCGACCTGCTGGCCACACTGCTTTGGATGTGGCCCAGGATACAGTTGGTCTCCTGGGCTGGGAGCACACATTACCGGCTCATGTCCAGCTTTTCATCCACCAGTTCCCCCAAGTCCTTCTCAGCAGGGCTGCCCTCAATCCATTCATCCCACAGCCTGTACTGATACCAAGGGTTGCCCTGACACAGGTGCAGGACCTTGCACTTGGCCTTGTTGAACCTCATGAGGTTCACACAGGCCCACTTCTCAAACTTGTCCAGGTCCCTCTGGATGGCATCCTGTCCCTCAGGCATGTCAACTGCACCACTCAGCTTGGTGTCGTCTGCAAACTTTCTTAGAGTGCACTCGATCCCACAGTCTATGTCATTGATGGAGAGATTAAACAGCATTGAGCCTAGTATGGACCCCTGAGGAACACCACCTGCCACTGGTTTCCTCATCCAAGTTACTCAACTTGGATGCTGAGCTACTGACTGGAACTCTTTGGAAGCAGCCATCCAGCCAGTTCCTTATCCATCTAACAGTCTATCCATCAAATCCATCTCTCTCCAATTTAGAGGGAAGAATGCTGTGGGGACCATATCAAAGCCTTAACAGAAGTTCTGGTAACTGACATCAGTAGCTCTTCCCTCATTTACTGATGCAGTCACTCCACCATAGAAGGCCACTAAATGAGTCAAGCATGATTTGCCCTTGGTGAAGCCATGTTGAAGAGTTTAAAACATAAAAGTTGAAAAAGGAAACAGCATATGCAAAATAAGTGTGAGCAAAAACATGCAAAGAGACTACTAAAACTGGTCCAGGAAGGCAAAAAGTGTGCTACAAAAAAAACCTACAGTAAACTCAGTGTTTTCAGAATTCCAACAGAGGATACTCTTAGGGGGAAAAGGATGCTGTTAAAAATTCAGCACTGAAAAATCTCAATATACAACTAATCAGAACACCTGCTGAGGACAGTGGTATTTAAATCAAATCCCAGAGTTTAATATTCCATGGATTTATCAAATTATTCACTGCTTATATTCTACACCTGTATCATGATTCATGAAGTAATTCTAGATTTCAATGAGACTATTCAGACTACTAATTAGCAGAAAAAAAAACACAAAAAAAAGTTTGAAAAGAAAATCTTAAAATTCATTTATTCAAGGGAAAATTCTTTTAGTAGATGAGAAACACTAGTAATTTTTATTTACACAACAGATATACAGCGATTTTACTGCAGTTAGAAATACAGTATTTAACTGAAAAGAAAAAACCTACCTTCTCAGACATTTGAACACCCAAAATGCCATCAGGAAAAATGGGTGACAAATAAGAACAAGGTAGGAAATCTAGGGTAACACATTACTCTGGAAGTCCAAAAAACCCACCCAAAACCAAACTGTTCCACTGCTCAAGTCACTTTGGAGTTCTTTCGATTCACATTTTGAACTTACTTTTTTAGTTTTCTGGAAGTACAATTCTGGAAAAGCATGAAACCAGTATGCCAACTGTAAGATGTAGAAAAACTTCATTTGAAACCTGTACAATACAGCAAGATTTGAAGAATATTACTTTTTATTAATAAACTTAAAAGCATTTCAGAAACTTTCTAGTGAACACATTTTATCACTGTTCCGAACAAAAGAAAAATATAGAACCTTCAAGCTAGCCAACTGAAAAGTAAGATTTTTAAAAACCAAAATCATTAAGATAAATAAAGCTTGCAAAAATGTAGTTCTTCAAATAACAGCCTACAGAGAGAAAACTCTGTATGCTACAAACTGCCAGAGAATCAAGTTCCTCCATAAATATGAGGAAAAATACATTAGTGACTAACGTAGTTTTACAGGCTATTTATTCTACACAGATTGTATGGGACACACCCTAAGTTTAAAACACTCCCTCCTCTCCCCAACATCCTCTAACAAAGAGGCCTTACGGAATCAGAGTGTGCGGATAGTCCCTCCACAGAGAGGTTGGATCTGATATATAGTTCTCCTAAAACAAACAAACAAAACCCACAATAAACCTTCAAAGATGCTATTTCCTAGCCAGAAATAATGAACGTACATACATGTATTTATGTACATGCATGTGTGTACATACAAACATGCACACATCCACACACACACAGTAAAAGCTGCAGATCCATATATTTTTACAAAAAAACCCAACCAAACAAACAACCAAACCCACCACAAAAACAACAACAAAAAAACCCCAAAAAACCCACCCCAAACCCAAAAACCAACGAACCAAAAAAACCAAACCTAACCAACCCAAAAAACCAAGACAGCTGTATTGGCTTACAAAAATAAAATACAACCAAACAAACCAAGCGTTCATTCAAGACAAGAGTGTTCATATGAGATGGAGGTTATTTCAGCATCACTACAGACAGAAGTCTTCCCTTGTAAACAGCTAACAAGCGCCGAGCTTAACTAAGGAAAGATTTTTTCAGGAGCCATTATATTAAGGGGGGAGGGAATCATACTCCTCCCCTTTTTTGAAACTAAGCTCATACACATGCAGCTGCTAGCAGAGAGCATGTCATCTGAAAGCACACACTCACCTGAGCCTACAGCACTCTCCATACATCCATTCCCTAGGCCGCCAAACTGCTATGTATGACACTTTCTTTAACCTTTATTTTACGCTAATAAGCCAACACAGAAAAACTACAGAGAATGAAGTACTATAATAAAATTAAAACGTTTTACCTTATTCAGTTGACAGTAAATCAAATTAAGTCAGATTGAGCAACAGTAACGCCACTGAACTTTATAATCACTGATGACTACAACCTACACAGAATCCCTAAACTTGTCTCCACTTTAATATTAAAACCAGCTAAAAACAGAAGCCAAGAACTTTTTTATCATCACCCTAAGTGAAGTTTTTGAAATCTCGTAATACAAACGGAAGCAAAATGATACTTACAGAGACAAGAATACTTGTTCCCCAAACACAGGAGAAAAGGTAGAATGCACTAAGTTGTCCAGACTCATTGAACTTGCTATGTTTTGTTTTTGAAAAGTGCATTTTCCTGTTAATTTTCTGAAATGAAAGTTCATTGTTATTTATATGCCATAGGACTTAACACCTGTTAACTGCATTAGAACATCTAACAGTTTCAGTGTTATGTTTCAAGAGTTAAAAGCTTTAATGCAAAAGTTTACTTTTAAGTTAATAGTCTTAAAGTCTAATTAAAACCTGACAATTATATTGATGAAATAAATTTTGTACTTACATCCAGTACATACTCCTGAATTATAGCATGTATGATTATTGCTACCAGCATGTAAAAGAAAATCGTAGCCAAGTCTTTGATGCCATAGTGATAGAGAGAGACTGTTTCTGCGGATTGTTCTTCTAAAAGACAAACAGAATTAACCGTTAGGTACCAATACAGTTTAGTGGCCAATAAGTTTGTTTCTCAAAGTGAAACTTTTCAGACAGAAGTAGTCTGCAGTCAGCTGAACAAATAAAAGTCAAATTAAACTGCCATCATGAGCTAGGTCACTAGACTGTTTACAGTCATATTCTGCATCACATCACAAACTAAATTGGATTCCGGAAAGATGTACTATAAAAATGAACACTTACGTGCACTCAGGAAGCTTACCCAAATGCATTGAAAGGGGACTATAAAATTATGTTGAACTATCACCCTGCTTTGACTAGTAAAGATTGTCACTTGCAAAACCAAAGTAAGAATTGATGTCAACTTATTTACCAGTCAGATGAATCCAGCAGAAAAGAAACACCGTCCCTAACCTTATTTTTAGTAAAATTCCATTTTAATTAATTAAGTGAAGTGCTTGAAAATTGCTTATTATCTACTCAAATTGACAAATTGACTTACCCTCAGTCTAGAAAGTACGGCATACTAATAATGCTTGAATACACTGTGTCACAACTAACCTCCTGCAAGACACATACCTGTGGCAGGAATGGTAACATTATACTGAAGTGTAACAAAAATGACAGCTGCTTTTGCTGTAATCTGAAAGAGAAAAACCAAAAGTGCTATAAATTCTCACTGAAAAAAACTGTATTAAACTGAAAACATTTGCCCATAGTTTTAGCAACCTTCCCCAGCACGTTTGTCCCCTCCTATAAAGCTGATTAACTCGCATTAACACACCACTTCACCCGACTTTCCAAAAGCAGAACACATTGGGCGATCTCTACAGGTTCCGGTATTCTGTAAACAATCTCCTGAATGAACCACCCTCGAACATGCTACTTCAAAGTTGTCTTTTATACAACATTAAAACAAAAACACATGCTGCAATTCTTTCTCCAGTCCGTACTGTATTATTACATTAACACGATGAACAGTATCATGTAATCCCTAGACCATAATGCATGTGGCAATGACTGAGAATAAACGTCATTTAAAACTACCTTTTAATTTGACAAAATTTGAAGGTCAATATCATATTCATAAATCTGTGAGTGATCTGGTAAATGTGTACAGGGAAGAAGAAAAGGCATAAAGAACGATGAACCATTTCAGGCCAGCTGCATACCAACTCAACACAATTTGCATGCTTTTGACCCTGGGGAATCTTTTGGCAAGAAGTGTAAAACAAAAGAAATAAAATTTAGCAGTAGTGGTACTAAGCCCTTTATGATGGGCAGTAAGAAAAAGCAGAATGACTAAAAGAGAGGGGTGGGGGGAAACAACTTTGTTCTAAAGGCTGGGTTTTTTTTGAGGGGGGGGGGGGGCAATACTATAAAAACCCCAATAAATAAGCAGAAGCACACAGTCTTATCTGTCAATAAGCATAAGTTAATTTTCGACTTTAACACATTTTTGCTGAATCCCAACATGAATCAACATGTCTTAGCAGACAGGGAAAAATAACCATGCTTTACAATATTTATGATCTGATCATTTCTCATTGCTGTAAGAACCTAGCATCCTTGTTGACTATAAAAACCCCAATAAATAAGCAGAAGCACACAGTCTTATCTGTCAATAAGCATAAGTTAATTTTCGACTTTAACACATTTTTGCTGAATCCCAACATGAATCAACATGTCTTAGCAGACAGGGAAAAATAACCATGCTTTACAATATTTATGATCTGATCATTTCTCATTGCTGTAAGAACCTAGCATCCTTGTTGCACTTCTAGGACTGACAAAAAACAAACAAACAAACAAAAAAAAACCCAAAACAAACTCCTTTATGAATCTTGGATGGATACTTTCAGTATCTGAAGATAATAATTAGGTTACTACCAGCATTTATTATCATTCACAAGAAATAAGATTTATTTATTTTCAAAACTAGTGCTTCATAAACAAGCCCTAGATTTTGGAGGAATCCATGAATACACAGTGGACTGTTCACTTCATGTAACTTCAGGGAATCCAACTAGTTTGCCCAAGTTAGTGAAGTTGCCTAGGGCTCCCTATTCATCCAGGGAGCCTTCAGAGGACAATTCAAAACGTTGGTCAATTCTGAACTGTCAGCTACTCAGTTGCACAAGTCAGGCACTATAAACGTTTTACCATACCAACATTAACCACAGCAGGTGATTTCCAAGACCTATATCAAAGCGTTTAAGAAATTGCAACAATCTTCTCCATCATACCACATCTGTACCAACAAAGGCATATGGCCCTTCTACGCTGATGTAGAAAACTCCCTCGATTAAAAAACAAACTGGAAACAAAAGGCTTCAGCACATCCAATCCCCCCAAAACATCCAACCCTACCAGTAATACTGTAAATACAGTAAGCCAGAAGTAGACATAAAAGGTAATGGTTTAAATCCATCTCTTTGACCTCAATCCCCAGAAAATCACCATATATAGACCGTCTTGATGATTTTTGATGGTAAACCCAAACATAACAGCTTTCTTGGTCTGGTCTGTTTTTTCTTCCCACATGTATTTTTTTTTCCTGACTCCACTGGACTCTAGTGCTGAGCAGTATCAACAGCTGGATAAAATTATTCTGAAAACCACCTGTATAAGAAAAAGGCCCAGAACTCTAAAAAAATGGCTAAAATACCAAAAAGCCAGAAACATTTAGTCAACAAAAATGGAAGCGTCTTACTTTGACAGGACACCACTGAAAACATTTTGGAAGTCACACGGGTAAATTACTTTTCAGTTCTCTCAGACAGTAACTGAGAAGAGCCAAAAAGGCACGTTTTAGATCAGCAGCCAAGCTCGAGGTTTTGCTGTCCCCACGCACCCCTACCACCAGAGTTTACTAACTTTTCACGTCACTTTGGAAAAGCTTCGATTACTGCATCCAACACGAGGGCCCAGACAAAACGCCTGGCCTGC
>NW_010515810.1:0-7976 GCF_000687285.1 Phaethon lepturus
TACCAACGCACAAGCGAGAGAGAGAGAGAGATGTAAATTAATCAATACTAGCTTATTAATTATACCCTCCCCCCCCCTTGTTTCTATTGTACGGTCTGGGGCGAGCGGTGGCTGTCCCTCCCCGGGCGGGGAGGCCGAAGCCCAGCGTGTGTGCGAGGCGGGGGCGTCGCTGGGGGGCAGGACGCACCAGCCGATGAGCATAACAAAACTGCCCTGAAATTGCTTCTGTTACCCGGAGGGAACCCGGTGGGCTGATGAGCATCGCCCCGTCGCGGGACAGATGGCGGGTCCTGCGGTTGTACATGTACTGGAGTTTATTTAAAACTTTTTTTACTCAGATGTAGAGTATATTCTAAAATAAATGCAAATGTATTAACTAAAAGTGACTTTAAAACTTTTTGGTATGATTTATCTTTAATTAAATGATATTTTTAACATCTGGAATTCTGTTGTTCTTCTAAGTCCTTCCCAGCACTGCCTTACTAGACACAGCCAACTGCATGTGCAAGAGTGGGGGTGTTGTGGCCGGTTTTGTTGGGGTTTTTTCCCCCATAGGGAGCAATTAGGTAGTGATGATAACTCAGAGTATCTAAAATGGATGAATGACTGTATTAACGGCACCATACATGGCCTGAGTTTTGGTAAGCCGTTCCCAAACGGACAGTCCAGTTGCTCTGCATGAATGCTGGCGTGAAGGTCAGTGCCCCTTTAACAAAATGTGAGAAGATGGAGTCATGGTTACTTTGCAGTCAGCGATTTGGGGAGGTTGGAGCAAAGCCTAGGAATGACTCTTGCTTTTTTCAGGAAGTATCTCCGTGTACTGTGGGAGCTCTTTTCTCTGCCTCCAGATAGGTCTGGGATACTTGCCTCCCCCATCTCTTGCGTTACTTTCTTTCCTGTGGACCTTCCTTGGATAGGGTATCTTCCTTGGATACTAGGAATTAACGGGGTTTATGTTACCCAAATTGTATTGCTTTCATTTCTCTCTGTATTATTTTTTTTTTCATTTGCTGAAGTAATGTGCCTTGGAATGGGGTGTCTATATCGCATTCTAATATTAAGTTCTAATATTAAAAGTGTACTTACTGATTACAGTGTGTGCATATCACAGAAGATAACCATCTAATAAATATGTATGTCCTTCCGTAATGTATGAAGTTTTCTTCTCGAGCACTGAAATGCTAGGCTTGTAGATGTCTCCTTATACTGAAATTTCACGTTGTATTATTGCCATCAAATCTAGGGCTTGTTAGGTGGTTTGGTTTTTTCTTTTAAAAACATGAGAGGATAATTTTTTTCTCTCAGCCTTAAGGATATTTTTTGCTTAAATTCAGATATTCCCTAGCAATCTGCTTTTCAGCCCAACTGTTAGAACATTGTAGTAAACCATGAGCACTCCAGACATGGTACTAGGTGGCAGATGTTTCCATAGTTAAAACAATCAGCCTACATATATGTTTAAAAATACATATTTCAGAAGGTTTTTCCCTTCTAGGGTAAAGAAGAACTTTGTAGGGCCGCATGATTTTTAGCTTGGCGTTGCTTGTTCTTTTCATAACGTTTTCAACTCCTCTTCCCCTCCCCTTTTGGGAAGGTGCCAGGAAAAAAGTCAGGAAGAAGGAGAGGGATTACCCTGGTTTCCTAACATGTCAGCTCGCCAGCCTTGCCGTAGCCTAACGAACGTAGTGCAAAAGATGGGACGCGTTATGCTGGACGGTGAAGTGGTGTTCTCCTGAAGGCGAGGGTGAGAGGAAGAACCTGTTGTGCTGAGTGGCCCCGTTCTGCCTTGCACTCAGCCGGCTGAAAACCACATTACAGCCTCTGCTGGGGAGCGCCGGTAAACCCTCAGGCAAAGCAGCTAAGGCAGTTTCAGCAGCGCTCCTTTTGAACGCCGGGTAACGTCTCCCGATACTGTTTAAAAGTTGCACAAGAGACGGCGTGGTGCCGATTTAAACCACGAGCAACACCAGAAAAATAGCATAACGTTAGTGCAGTATCGCCGTGAATCTTGCACCCATTCCCTTTGCATCCTGAAAAAAAAGAAAGAGCAAAGTTTCAGTGAAAGCGCAGCTGAAGACGAGCGCTATTTGGCAGCAAAGGTGGCGGTTCCCTTTGCAAGTAAAGCTTTGGCGAAGTTAGTAGCTCGGGAGGAGTTCGGATGCTGCTGCGACTCAAGGGTTCGCCCTGCCTGCGCGACTGAGCCGCAGCTGTGGAACGGCACATGGCTGGCGGCAGCCCGGGTAACCCCAAATTCAGCCGCGGCAAAAACTGCTGAGACTCGTCTCATCACCAGATGAGACACCCCCACCTCCCGGCCGGGAGCTGCTTTAGAGCTCCCCTTTTTCAAGGTCATGGGAGAGGACCGAGGCCCTTGGCATCAAGAAAGTGACCTCGTGATGCAGGGGGCAAAACCAAGAGGTAGAACCAGGATTCTGTTTCTCACGCAAAGGACAAAAGATGGGACTTCGCTGTCGGCTTGCTGTGGAGAACAGCTTGGCCTAAAAGATGGCGTGGTCAGGCAGCTAATGTAAATGCTAGCTCCCGACGTTGCAGTAAGCAAAGAGGAGACCGCAGAGTCTTAACGCTCAGATTTTGTACGTCAGATGCTACACTGGGAAAAATTGCTATGAGTGGTGCTACATAATACCATTAGGTTTATTATTAGGAGTTACGTTTTCTTCTGAAGGACTGGATCATTTTAAGTGCTCCTGATTGGGTACCAAGTTCAGCAAACCTTTAGTCTGCTCCGGTAAAGTGATTCTGATACCTGTAAGTGATAATGACAAATGACATCAGTCTAACGTACAAGTACCTTTAAGATGTCAAATATTTTGATAAGTAGCTTTATCTCCAAGCCAGACGTGCACAAAGACACAGCTTGCCAAACTACCGTAACCCTGCACCAACCAGGGGAATATACACACATGCGCTGTGAGAAGCTGCTGTTGTTTTTAGCTCGCATAAATGAAGTAGGCTCGATATACAGTAAGGCAGACTCTCGACTATTAGAAGAGTAATAAATAATGAGATTCAGAACAGTTTGCACTTAAAAATTGATTACAGCAGAAGGTATGTTACAGCCAAGGAGCCTCAAGGACGTTCCTCATGGGATGCATCAGTTAATATATAAAAGTGCCCAGTACGTGTCATTATAGTTCATGAGTTAACTCTTATTTTTGTGTATACAAAAGAGCAAATGGGGAGGGAGTGGGGGGAGCCAAGCTTTTGTCTCAAGGCATGTATATATGTATGTGTATATATGTATATATGTGTGTATAAAAATAAGGGCGTCGGGGATGGGTGGGAGTCCCATGGGAAGATCAGCCTTTCAAAGGCTGCTTTGACCGCTGGCAGCTGTCCTGGATGGATGGCAGGTCTGTGCTGGATTACGTTTGCATTTCAGGAATCGTGTCTGCCTCTGGCACCGTAAGGTTTTCTCCATTCCCCTCCAGAAGTGGGCCACCATATGGCTTTCTGCCCAGGAGCGGATTAAAAGACTGAAATCAGTATCTCGATACCCACTCGGACGAGACCGCCCTGCTGCAGTCCCTCGTGCCGGAGGGGTTGCCTTTCTCCTCGGCCTCCTCCCCAGCGCGCAAGCCCCTTCTGCTGCTCATGCTCTGGTCGGTGCTTGGTGGAAGGAGGCAGATGTGGCTGAGTCAGGCTGGGCTGTCATCTTCCTGCTTCCCCTCTGAAAGCTGTTTTCTTGCAGAAGGTTTTAAAGAGATCAAGATACCTGCGTTTTGTGGTTTGGTTTGCCCCCTCTCCGGCTTTTGCACCGAGACACATGAGTCATCAGTAGATTGGCTTCGCTGGAAGGTGCACTACTGTTAGTGGCCAGATGGAAGGTTTTATTAGGATCTCACTATTACGGAGTTAAGCTCTGCACCCTGTTCTACCAGGGGGGAAAAAAAAAAGGGAAAAAGAAAGGGATAGAAAGCTTCTCCTCTTTGTGCCTATGGGTTTGGTACACAGCTTATCTCTTTGTGGAAAAGTCTGGAGTGATTTTCTCCCACAGACTTCCTTCCCTGAAGCACTGAGTATGGGAGGGAATGGTCTGAAAGTACTGCTTTTTATTATTTATGTCTTTAAACATTATGTCTTTTTATTATTTATACCTAGCTAGCAGTGTGCTAGGTACTGTATTCCAAAGAGCTCAAAGATCTTAGGTAATAATACACACAGGGAAAAAAGAAGAGCATGATGGGTTATAACCTGCCATAAAATCTGAGGGGAGCGCAAGCAAGGTGAGCACTGCAAAAGCAGTTCCAGCTTTGCATGCGTTTTTCTGTTACTTGTTGTCACCTCTAAACAAGCAGAAATACCTGAATGCATTAGTTCCAATGTTGCAAAATCATTTTCCCTCCAGACCACAGACTTGCATGACAAGTTTGGGTCAAAATTAGTTTTAAGGAATGAAGTTATAAACTCCTTTCCAAAAGGAAATTTGCAAATAGGAGTGCTGTAATTGTGTATCTTTTTGTTGGTTGCCAACTGCCGGAATCGACACTCGTTATAAAAAGTAATATTCCTTCCTGTTCAAAGAAACTCGTGCTTATTTGACCCGGAGTGACGGAATGAGGAAAATACCTTCTATTTTTTGTGCTTTTGAATTTTGTTCTGGAAGAGATGGCACAGAAAGAGCTTGGAGAGCTTAGAGAGAAAACAGGTGCCTCTGTATTAAATCACAAAGCAGTAAATGAGCTTGCCTCGTGATGTTTGTAAGGTTTGTCATAGTATCAGTCAAAGCGCTGTATCTTTTTATCACGTTTATCTACATACATCTGCTTCTAACATAATTCTTTCTTTTCGTTCTGGCCTGCTTTACCTTAGCAACTTCGGGTTACAAACGACAGGGTTGATGTCCCACAGGCACAGACGCACCACTTAAGACGCGGCGAGCTCATTTAAGTTCAATCTCCCTTTTCATCTGTATTTGAGGTGAGAAGGCGGGCAGAGCGCCCAAAGCCGCGATTCAGAGCAGGGCGCAGGGGCCTGGCAACCCCCTTGCCGTGGGATCGCTCTTCGGTCACCGGCATATGTGCTGGAGCGGGGGGAAGGATGCAAGGTGGAGCTTTCCTTCAGGGCTTTCCTCCGGATCGTGCTGTGGTGAGGAGGGAGAAAGGCAATGGGGAGGTTTCTCACTCCGCAGCCGCCGTGTTTTTTCACTGGGAGCAAAGAAGGGGAAATGATGAAGCATCCTTTCACCCTTCCTGAGCAGGAGGGCTGGTGCCCATACACAAAGGCTTTCCACCACAGTCGGGGCAGAAAAGATTTATGTGAGGTTCAAAGTGACAGCTTTCGTGGCTTATCAAAACACCTGGGAGTTGACAGATTAAAGACTTGCCGAGTCAGCAGTTGTCTGCCAACAAGCACATGTTGCATGGATGGAGGCTGTTTCAATGCAGAGATTAGATATGTTAGATAGACTATACCCTTCCCACTGTTTTTTTTATGGGCCAGTAGGAAGCCTGACCAGTCAGCTGGTTTCACTTATACCACATTCGGAGGAGATTTTACTGGAATTTGAGAGTGATTTTTTTTTTGTATGCGAAGAAATAGTTTCAGTTCTCAAATATTTCAGTGTAACATTCTGCTCCCCTCCTCGCTTTTGCAGGTAGACGGTCTAAATGCAGATCCAAGGAGACACAAGGTCTCAATTAGACGTACCTCAACAAAAGCATTTTCTAAAGTTTTAATATCTGTGCTTCTGAGATACTGTGTTTCATCTTACTCACATTTGAAATGGTTTGCCCAGACTTGTCATCACAAAGAGGGGAATGAGCGTCCTGCCCTGGAAGTCTGGAATTGAAATCTGGTTTTCTTCAATTTTCAGGTGGGATAAGCAACATACAGAACTTCCTGCACTCTGCTCAAATTTTGTCTTTATTATCAGACCGTTTTGAAATGGGACGGCATGTAGTTCTCGCGGCGCATACTTCTTGAGCCTGATTGTATGCTGCTAACTGAAGAATTACGCAGATATGCACTAGTTAGAGTGTACTGACAGGTACAGTGGTATTTGGCATTTTTGCAGGACTAGTTGCAAACTTGCCTGTTTAGAGCACTGAAGCTAGAAGCCGACAAAGCCACCAGCTCAATACGGTTATCAAGCTTGCTGACCACAGAGGAGCCTGCTCCTGCAGCTGTGAACAGCCTGCACGAGCAAAGTGCCACAGCCTTTCTCTGAGCCAAACATCTATCGACTTCACACGGATTTTTTTATCTGAGTACCCACCAGTGGGTAGTACTCAAGATGGCTCAACCCACCTGCCTTGCTTCTTGCTTTCCCACATGTGCTGTCCATCCCCTTCTCCTCACGTACTCCTTCCTCATTCCTTGAAGGCCATTTCTCCTAGGGACTTGCCCCTGTGTCCTTCCCAACCCCCTTCCCCATGTCTCTGAGGTCTTCCTCCCTGAAATTCCTAGTAAACTGATCTCATTTCATCACCCAGACAGATCTCAGTTTTGAACTGAACTGTGATTGATAATAACAGCATATTAGGTGATTTCATGATATTTCCCTGTTTGAATTGTGTAATTAAACCTGGCTTCTTTTACTAACCTGTTATTTTTCACATGGAGGCTCTGCTTTTTTGAAATTGTTTTAATGGTGATGGCTGATCACCAATCCGTACTTTGAGAAATATCCGAGTGCCTAAATAACTGTGCTGAAGGCAGAGCCAACAGTGCAGAAAGCTGGTTTCTGTTGCTAATGTGTGCTGTGCTCATCTTTTGATATGCCCTAATAATTGCCATTAGTATTAATTTTAGCATCACACTCACACTGAGAGGAAAATACACCCTGTAGTGAGCCTATATGGCGGCAAGGAAAAGCAAGGGAGCCGGCAGATCACGGCCTTTGCATTTACGGTGCTGCCTTTTGTATTCAAGTTCAGCGTAATGCAAAAAACGCCTCATTTAAAGAAGTTTGTATGAAACAGATGGTGGGTTTCTCTCCGCTTTCACTGATACTTTTAGCACAATATTTAGCAAAGACTAAAATAATCCCTCACCCAGGTGAATGTAGGCATGCAAGTCTTGTTTTTAAAGCCAAACTAAGAACACAGGCGAGGTTTTCAAAGGGCTGTGTATTTTAAGACCCAGAGGTGGCTATTTCTTGACTGGCTGAAGCCTGTGCAGCGCCGAGAGGGCTGGTCCCCTCCTGTGTCCCGTCCTGTCCCCCGTCCCCCACCTCTGTCCCTGCAAACTCTCCGCTTCTGTTGCGCTGGCATCAGCACTCATGCCGCGATGGAGTTACCGGATCAGGCAGCGGATCCAGCTGAAAATTAGAGGGGGAGAAAAGGTTTCAGCTGTACTAGTTCCCTCATTCAGCAGAAGGTGCATTAGCCGCGGTGCCCGTGTGGAGGATGGGTTGGGAGCACGCTGCCAGGCGGCAGAGCGGGACACCACTTGCACATAGGTCGGATTAAGAGGGTTGTGGAAGTGTCATCCGAGTCCCATCTTCCAAAGAGCTTTGTATGCTGGTGAATTTGAGTATCACCGAAAACGGCGGCTGCTCAGGCCGAGGTCTGGCGCAGGACTTGGGCATGGCAGCACGCCCTCATGTGCCACCTCGCCCCTCACGCCAGAGCCTGCAGTCCCTAAGGAGGCAACGTGGGCGCCCGTGCCGTCCTCCCGTGGAGGACAGATGGCAGCCGGACTTGGCAAGGCGGCACGACCCGCTTGGTGCACGCAATGAGCAGACCGCGCTGGTTACACCTCACCCCTCCAAGGAATGCTTCCATCCCCTCGCGGCGGCCATCACCGAGAGGAGACAATTCCACGTGGTCGTTAAGAGTGAGGTACCCGGCTCCTTTGGAGCACAGCCGACAGCTGCCGGACGGCTTCCCAGCCAGGGGAGGCCAGCGTGAAGAGCTGTGTCCCAGAGGGTGTTATGGGGCAGTGATGCCAGTACACCATGGTAGCAATTTTGCTCGGGAGGGAAGGCTTTAATATTTAGGGAATGCGTGGGA
>NW_010515810.1:8035-8591 GCF_000687285.1 Phaethon lepturus
CCTTGGTGCTGGGGTGGGAGCCCGGGACTCGCCCCCACTGAGAGCGCCCTGAGCTCGCGGTCGCTCTTGCTCTCTGATTAAAGGAAGCCATGCAAAGCAAGGCTGCGGCCGGAGGCCTGCGAGCCCGGCGAGCGGGTTGCTCCTGAAGGGCCCGGAAGCATTCTTCAGGGAACTTCAAGAGGCGAACTTGAAGCAACTCGGAGGCTTCAAAGTTGCTACTGGGTAAAAAGGCAGAGCATTTTGCGGGGAGCCCTTCTCTCTGAGACCACTGACAAGGCCGAAACCGTTTCTTATGGGGGTTGTGATGTAGAGGAGCGCAGATTTCGTCACGGTTCTCTCCTCTGGCTCAAGCTCGCCTTCTGTAGGAGGTAGGATCT
The DNA here is from genome assembly GCF_000687285.1 of Phaethon lepturus. Classification (NCBI taxonomy): domain Eukaryota; kingdom Metazoa; phylum Chordata; class Aves; order Phaethontiformes; family Phaethontidae; genus Phaethon; species Phaethon lepturus. The sequence continues at coordinate 8,413 of NW_010515810.1, forward strand.
GGCTGTGCTACAGGAGCAACCCGACTTCTTCTCTTGCTTCCAGATCGCTGTGTAAGGGGAAGTTCTCTGCTGCCACGGGCATGGGCGGAGAGCTGAGGGAGGTGGCCTCTCCCAGCAAGTTTTGCCCGATTCTCTCTGCTGGGTAGGCAGCACTGCGCGGCGGCGGCCTTCCCCGCCAC
>NW_010515810.1:8615-10520 GCF_000687285.1 Phaethon lepturus
CCACCTCTCCTCCTCTTCTCCCTCCCTGCTCTTAGAGCAGCCGCCTGGGAAACGCAGGAGGGTGTAGGCAGGAGCCTGTGCCATCAGGAAAGAGGAGGAGGGATTGCCTGGCAAGTTTGCCGGGGGATGCTGCCTTCATGGGAAGGGAGAGCAGAAAGGAAGCTGCTGTGGTGGGAACAAGGGTGCTAATCCACAGTGCTCCTCCAATCTGATTTATCTTTCCCAGGCCCTAAAGTCAGCCTTGCCTAATACGTGAATCATTTCTGAAAGAGAGGCTGAGCAGTTCAGTGTTTGGCAAGAACAAGGTGCTTTTGTGAGGCTGTAAACATTTTAGAGAGCGGAGAGCTTTGGTGTGAAAGCAGAGATAACTGTGTTCTTTTGCATTGTTGTGGCTTGGTGGCTGAAGAGAATGGCACAAGAAGCTTTATATTTTGAAATCAAATGTTTTTACTCTGCCTTTGCATCCTTTACTAGATCTCAGACCTGGAACAGTGCCCAGGTGGACACTGTGAGCCCTGATGTGCCTGGCAGTGCCTGGGAGCTGCTGTGGAGGGCTCTGTGATCCTGGCCAGCCTCCCCGCCCAGCTTTCCTTCATGCAGAGAGTGGGAGGCAGGGGAGGATGTTGTTCACCAGGCCGTCATCTGACATGGAGTCAGCACACAGGGCGAGGAAGACACCTTGATGTCCACAGTTCCCTTTTGGTCTGCATGTATGTAACGACTTACCCAGAAAATCCTGGGGAAAAGTTCCCATCAGATACGTGGCTAAGGGCCTTGACCCGTGGGCTGAACCAAGCAGTCACGCAGGGCAAGGATGTTGATGTTGATGATGTTGATGATGATGGCGGTGGGAGCCTGCCCTCTGCAGCGAGGGCTGGGCTTCAGGGGCTACCACACTGGCTCCCTCCTCCTCCTCCTCCTCCCCTTCCTCCTCCTCTTTCTCCTCCTCCTCCTCTTCCTCCCCCTCCTCCTCCTCCTCTTCTTTTGCTGTCCTATGAAACTGTTTTTATCTCAACCCATGAGGTTTTTTCCAATTCTCTCTACTCGGTGGCCAGGGGACATCTCTGGGTGCAATGACTTTCTCCACAAAAGCTAGGCTCAGTAGGGACTTGCTGACAGACTCGGAAGCGCTTGCTGCTTCTGACTGTGTGTTTTGGACAGGATCCCCTTCCATCTGCACTGATGCAACTATTGTTTGTATACACTATTTTAAGAAGGGATTTCCCTTCCTTACTGCTCCTTTTAATATCGTGTAGCAGCTAGAAGCAGGGAAGAGAGACTGGCACCATATGACCAACCAGCTGTCTGCGGACTGTCAGAGCATATTGTGGGGAACACAATGTGACTACCTTTGGTGCTTAATCATTCAGTCTCTGTTGGCTAAGCTATGCGCTGTCTTCTTTCCGTTCAGTTACCCTGAATGTCATGTGCTGGGTCAGTGCGTGGTTTATGTGGCGGTATTTTGAGTAAAAAAAAAAAAAAGTAATGTAATGTAGTTCATCTCCAGTGCATGGTACAAGCCCCCTCCTAAAAAAAGTAGCGTGACTCATGCTGTCTGAGCATCTACTCTCATGTCATCCTTTCCATTGTAGAGCAATGTCTTCACTTTTCTTTGTTTCCGTTTTCTAAATTGTTTTTAAAGGAACGAGAGTGGGACACCTTTGCTCCAGCCTCAACATAGCAAACATAAGTGGTTAGGAGTGAGAATACAAAAGGATCTGGAGGAAAGCTAAGTATAGATGCCACATGTTGACTAATGTCAGAGAGGTGGTGAGTAGTCTTTGACCTCAGTTGTCTCAGTTTTCTCTGCAGAGGAAACACAAATGCATTTTAAGGGTCTTTTCCATTATTTGTGAGTAGCAAGGATATATAAAGATACATAGGTATCCTTCAGTTTTCAGCAGG
>NW_010515810.1:10551-43528 GCF_000687285.1 Phaethon lepturus
TTACGATGCTCTTATGGAGGGAAAGAAAAGCACCCTGAGGTGCACTGAGAACATAGCGCATGATCTGTCACTTCTGCTGGGGTCCCTTCAGTGCACTGCAGCAGGGAAAGGCAGTTTGTGAGCACTGGGGAAGAGCTATTCTCTGTGCCACTTGAGGCAATTATCAGACAAGGGCTTTTCTGAGGATGCCTCCTAAACTGTGCTCTCTGACCCAGCTGGTCTCCAGAACTGTTGGGCACAAGCTCTTCAGGTTGAAATTTGATGTGTGGAGATCCCCAAGAAATTGACCCAAAAAGGGGAGATGTTCTTTCAGGAAAGAGAAAAAAGTCCTTTCATTACTAATCAGAAGCAATTACTAATTTCTAGGAAGCCACACTTTCTCTGAATTGGCAGATCTGAGTTCCCCCAACATAGAGATGACACTGCTGCTTTGCCAGCAGACATACTGCCTTAGTTACTCAGAAACATGTTGTGTTTTATTTGACAAGTGGTAAAAACATGGTCTGCTTTACTTCTCTTTAACATTCTGATTTTTAGGCTATTGAAGTACACTCCTATGCATTCACCTATTCAAGGAGGATACGTTCTCATAAAAACAGTATGATAATTGTTATTGTCTTTTACCAATAATATGTTCTTTTTGTCTGTCCCTTCTTCCTTCCGTCTTGCATTATTTATACTTCAATCCTTTTCCTTCTTGTGCACATTAGCATGATTATGTTTTTTCCCAAACAACACACTGCTGTTTTTGAAGTCTACTGATTTTTGCAAACAAGTTTCCAGCTATTATTTTGGGGTTGTCATTTATCTGAATGGACATAGAATTATTGTCTTTTCCTTCCTGCAGATATTTCTCTGAATTTATGGAAGTCTGTGGAAAAACGCACTATTATTAATTCAGCGCTACGGACTGAGATAGGACACACAGCTGGTATCATGTTATACCTGCTGCAAAGCCTCAATACGGCAGAAAGAGCTGCTATGTACACTGCCTGGAGTAGAAAGTTTGAATAATCAAGAGAGGGGAAATGGTGAGTAGCGTATGAGTAGAGTTGTTCATTATTTCCATCTCGGCTCCTGCTGTAGGAAAGGAGGAGAACTGAAACCTGCAGGAACCTAATTCTGCTTGCAAGAACATCATGGCAAATACACATAATTGACTGCTGATGCACTTAAAGAACTGCGGTGGCTAGCTAAGGCAAGTCAAGGCAGTTCTAACTTACTAGCACAATTTATTAAACAGAATGTAGTTTATTTGAATTTTGAGGAATTAAGAGATTTTGAGTTAAATTTTCTATGACCCTGTTTTTCTTTCTTTCTTCTACATATTCTATTTCTTCCTCTCTCTTTCCTTTTCCTTCTTAAAGAAGCTGGTTGGTAACTTGGGGTGGTTTTCCTGCCTGCCTTTTTTGCATTTAGCCCCTGTGTTTTGGAGAGGTGCTTGCCTGCAGCAGCTTAGCCAGGCTTCCAGGGCTTGCTGCATGCTTTCTAAAACACACAAGTAGATTTCCTCCGCCTTTGTCCCTCTTCCCTGGTGGAACTGAAGAAAACTCTGGGCCTCAGGGCTATGTTCAGTCCTCTGCTCCCTGCATCACCCCCAGCACCCTACCCTAAATGTTACTGCTTTTCCCAGATGGATGCTTCACAGCCCACAGAGAGACCTAGAAGAGGCTTTCATTGTCATTTCCCATCTCATCTTCTTTCTCGCATCTAGGGAGAGGATAGGAGACATTCGCATCTCTCCATCCTTCTTGTTGATTTCTGTTGTTTCCTTTCCCTCCTGTCCCCGTGGAAAGACTAGGGAGTCCCGTAAGGGTCTCTCTTTGTCTTCTCCTCCTAGTTTTGGGGACAGAGAGGAGCAGGATCCACTCCTCTTTGCTATGGTCAGAGCTACTGAATCCCTTCCAGACCTGCTTATATCTCTCCTGTGATCCAGTTTGGGTGAAGCACAAAGTTGCCCATTTCTGTTTTATTTCCCAGAATAGCACAGATGTTTGGAGAAGCAGTGGCTGTGGGAAGATGACTTTCTTATGAACTATGAGAAAGAAATAGCTGAGATCATGATGGGTGGATCCACCTTTACCCTACTGTCTAGGTCAGCCTCTTAGAATAACCCCCTTGGGGAGCGCCGATTTGTTTTAGTGAAATACAGATTTCAAGGGAGATCCTGATTACAAGGGAGAAGATCATGTTTTGGGTAACATGGGCTTCCTCTAATGACCCCTTTTATTCCCCTGTCTTCTACAGTCCTCTCTCATATCCATTTCTTTTCTTCAGGCATCCCCTGTCAATCTCTCTTCTCCCAGGGGTCTGTTCCTGCTCATGGGGACTTTAATCTCAGACCTTCCCTTGACTCAGAGGACATGACATCAGGCCTCGTGTCCTCTTTTCAGGGGAGAGAGAGACAGTAAAGCTCTCTTGTATTTAACAGGGTAAGTGCTAACTACAGTTTTCTGTAACCCACATCTCTGGCACTCTGTTTCTCCAGGAGAGATAGGGAAGGGCATGGAGGGAAGAGGCAGAACTACTGAAAAAAACCACACACCGGCCTTTTCAACATTATTTGGAAAGGAAAGGGGAGGGAACAAGAGAGATCCTAATCTTAAAATATATTAGGTGCTCAGATACAACAGTGGTGGGTGTGGACTGGAAAGCTCAGTAGCTGGCTAGATGGTAGATTAGGCATGTTGTTTGCCTTAAGATGGATAGGTGGAAAAGAGCAGGAAAGACGTGAGAAGGGGCTGGAGCAGAAGGGTCTGAGGTGAGCAATGGAAAGAAAAGTTCAAGCAAGTTGCAGAGAAGACAGAAATGGAGACAGGAACTGGGGTGGGGAGGACAGACAGAAGATGCAAGGGAAAAAAAAAGAAAGGATGGGAAGATGAAAGCTGTGGGAGTTAATCCAGCTCCTCTTAAAGTTTACGGCATTACTCTTTTAGCGATAGGGTTGGCTCACAGGGAGATTTTGAAATAGGACAGAAGGAGGAAAGAAAGACTGGTAGACAAAAGACAGGCAAAAAGAAAGAGCAAGGAGAAGCAATACGCTAAAATGGAAATATAGAGTGTTGAACACTGGGAAGCATGCTTCCTATACTGGAAATATGCTGGAAAAGGGAAGGAAGATTGAAACTAGAGCAAAGAAAAATGCATGAGATCACTTTGTGATTTCATATTTCTATCCTAGGGGATAGGAGACTCCTGGCTGTGGAGCTGAGGCCTTGAGAAAAGCCTGTGGCACATGTGAAGATGTGCAGGAGAGAAAATAATTACAAACTATAAAATGTATTATTTTATGCAGATTAGATGTGACTTCACTTTCCTCTTAAGCCAGAAGTGGAGGAGGCTGGTAGAACATGTTGGGAGACTGGGTAGGGAAGACGAAGAGTAGCAAATAAAAGGGCTAATGACTGGATTTGCTACAGATCTGTGTCTTGGTGTTGATTGACTCTGACATCTAAAGAAAAGAAAGCTGAAGCTTCAGCTGAAGCTCTTCTTGAAGCTGCGGCACTATGAGGGCTGTCTCCATTGTCTTTTCTCGGGCATGTGGGGGGTTCTCTGCCAACAAAGCATGACCTCGTGCTTTGGTCTTCACCCTGGGGAGAGTGCAAATACCCAGCTGTCTCTTCCCACAAAACCTGCAGAAGCTGGGTATGTATCTCTGGCTGCGCCTGGACTGCGAAACCCCACAAGACTCTGCACTTCTGGGTTCCACGGCCTTACTCTCACCCTGTGTGGGGCCAAAACACAGCCAAATGTTAGTGCCCCTGTCCCCTCCAGCCCCAGGCTCTGGTTTCCAGAGGAGGGAAACATGCACAAGGGGCATGTGGCACGTTCCAGCAGGTACCCCGGCATATGCCACCAACAAGGTTGCTTAGCCCAGCAGGTGAATGCAGTCGGAAATACCAACTCCTTTGTCAAACCTGGGTGAAGTGGGCTGATGGATTCAAAATTTGGTAAGGGAGAACCAGGCATTCATGTATGCACAGAGCAAAATCATGTGGACTTTTTTTCCTGGAAACCAGGCTTAAAGCAAGGCTCTTGATCGGGCATCCTTTCCAGAGAGAAGACAGCAAGGGGCTGCCTGTCAAGGGAGAGTGAGCTGCATGGACTGTATGGAATGCTGGTCCCATGCCTACACCTGGAAGAAAGCAGGTCCCAAACCTCATGGGAATTCGTGGTGCACAAGGGCCGACTGTCTCCGGGGCGGGTGGCAAGACCTGCCTGCTGCAAGCAGGGCGAGGTCGCTGCGGTGAGTGAGCTGGGATGAGGGCAAACTCGGTCCGAAGTGTAAGCAAGGCCCATGCCTGGGGGCAGCCCGTTGGTTTTGCTACAGTGCTTCTCCATTCCTCCAGGACTAGAGCAATACACTCGAGTGTGAAAGCACCGGCTCCTACTCACTGCAGTCATAGATGGAGTCCTACGGGGGAAACTGCTGCTGGAGTGGGACAGACCTGTTCAAACAGCCACTGTTGGGCTGTCGATGGAAGAAATATTACCCCACCCCATGGACCGGCAACGCAGCGGGTATCCCTGTGGAAGGAAACCTGCCCTAACGAGGGAGATGTTTGTGCTGAAACAAGGTGCTTTTCCAAGCGCTCTGTCTTCCTGCCTATGCATTTTCATGACATGAGCAGGGTCTGGTGAGATTATCTTATTTTTCTCCTCAGTCTCTCAGTGGGAGCGGTGTATATAGCTTCACTGCCTGAGCTCCCTGTGCTCAGCCTGGAGCTTAAAGCACATCCCCAACAGAAAAAGAGGGTCTTACAAAAACAGGACCCCAAGCTTTAAGAAGCCTAGTAGGTTTAGGTCAACACACTTTGAAGAAAGAAATACAAGCAGATAAATATATTCCACTACATACGCTTCTTAAAAACTTGGTGTGGTGCTGAGAGCATTCAGTGTATACAAATCATGCTTACAAACTTCTCTAAGCAAATTCCTAAGCCTCCTCCTTTTCTTGTAGTGTTCCTTCCCACCCCATCAGACAGGTATAGCCCCTGAGAGTGGCAGAAAACACCTACGCCGACTCTTCAAGATATGATCCCTGTCCTAGAGAGCTTGCCATAAGGCAGGATATGGGAAATGAACTCTCAGGTCTTTTTAAAGTTGGGATGTAAAGATGTGTGGGGTTTTGGCCACAGCCATCTACAGATCCCTTGATTTTTCTTTTCCTGAGCCATTGCAGCTGTATATGCAGCACAAATTCCCCAGGGCTGGAAGGTTTTTTTGTTTCATTTTCAATCCTCGTGCATTTTGTTCGCCATTCTTCAGTCTGTTTATTGATTCTCAGCTTTTTTCATGACTTTAAGTGCCTCTTTCTTTGTACTTCCCCCTTTCCAAACCCCCCCCGCCCCAACATACCAGCCTGCATTCTTTTAGGCTCAATCTCAATTTATTTACTGCCTTTTTAGGAACATGATTTTTTTCCTAAGGCTTTCTGAAAGAGAGCTGTCAAAGATTTTTTTTCCCACAGCAGAGAAGGCTTTGCCCTGTTTTCTCGTGTTGTTTGTGGCAGATGTGAAACTGTTGAAGACAAAATGTACTTTTTTTCACCAGTACGGTTTTGAATCATTCAGGCTGAAGCAAATGAGAGCTGTGTGCAGGCGGATGGAGGAAGGGTCCCAGTGTCTGGGTACTTTTCAGCTCTGGAACAGGGCATATCAGTTTAGCAGATTGTTGCTAGTGCCTGTTTCTGCATGGGGCAGTTCTCTAGCCCCGAATAAACCCCTCTGAGTGCCAGGACTGGCTGTGCTGTTTGGCTGCTGATCTGTCGCTTCCCAGCACTTGAATAACTGCTACAAAGCAGCTATTCCAGAAACAACATTGCTGTGAGATGAATTAATTTATTTAAGCTTTCTATGTTATTGTTGAAAAAGTAGAGGACTAATGCATGAAATTTGCTCTGTGTTGATGCTCATGATAAGGAGTAAGATAAACCTTTGCCAATATTTTACTCTCTTATCAAAAAAAATCAATAAAAGTGCTTCCTGGCACATAGCATGTTTGACATGTGCCCTGTCTGTCAGGGTATTCAAAAGGTTAACAAATACCCAGTATCCAGAATACTGTGCCTGCCTGGAAAACAAACAGCTTGGGGGACAGAAGGGCTTGCACAGCTCTGCAGTGCTCTGAGTCGTTATCCTCGGCATCAGTTGAGACGCTGCGAGTCTTAACACACCAAACCTGATCTTCACCCTGTACCCTCTTTCTCTCCATTCTTCAGATCACGAAAGGAAACACTGCCCAGTCCCAGCCATACTCAACGTGGTACTGACCCATCAAGGACTTTTCTGCTGTCTAGTGCAGACTACTAGTACTGGAGTAACAAATTATGATTTATTCATCATCCTAAATGTGCTTTCAAATTGAGGTAACACTTTTCAGCCAGCATCCTTCAACCCCCTCCTCATTCCTCTCCTCCATTTCCTACAAGCCATGTGTTACTTGCTCTGAAGTCAGTGCAAAGCTGAAGGCACAGCTCTGATGCGAGGGACCTACACTGTCTTCACGCTTGCTTATGCAGGTCCAGGTATGTTTGGCAATACTTTACTCCTCTCATATAGTGCTCTGCAATGTGTCTTCTTCGTTGCTGTTTTTGATTAAGGTGTGCTGAAAAAAGTAGAAGTGATTGGATTGCTCTCCCCTGATTATCCTCCCGCTAACATAATTCATTGTCATTTAGAACATAATTCGCTGCTAGGGACGTGATTAGCTTGGATTAAGACACCATTAAATAAACAAGGCTAGATAAGAGTAAGATAGCTGCAAAAAAAGACAGAGTCTTCGTGCATCAGCTCACATCTTGTAATTAGCCATGATGGAAAAAGAAATACCTAAAAATTTCTTAAGGCTGAGGGAAGTCCCAAAGCAATCTACCCACTATTTTAGAGTTACTTTGAGTGTGATCAGTGGTCTTAAAAACAGTAAATATATAATGATTGACTGGGGAGTTCCTGTATACCTCCCACACAATCTCCTCAATGGTTTTGTCATCCTCCTAACCTAGTGAGTACTGGCGTAGTGCTCACTGGGTGTGAACACCCAAATGTCTACTTGAAGCCATGGTTCTCAAGCTCCACACTACAAGTCCCATAACATGGGAAAGTTTAGGGATATTAAAGCCTCGTCCTTTTTGGCACCCTTCCCTAGAGTACGTAGACATTGTGGTGGCACTTTATTTACTCTTTAACAATGCTATTGAAGTCAAGGAAGGCATTGCTTCCACACATGAGTTGAAGGATGAATTCTGCTTCAAGAGCTTCTGGTACTCATGTTTCTATTATACCCAAGTGGAATATTAAAATTTCTATTTTTGCAATGACTGCAGAAATATCTTAAAACAGCTAGACAAAGTTACCATGGCCGTGACCAGCTTTAGAATACTGTTAACTAAACGTAGGACCAAACATTTATATTATACATGAAATGAGAGTTTATAACACTTTCTATATGGCCTTACTAAGACCTCAGGACAGTTTTAGCTAGGAAGCAGAATGCATCACTGTAAAATCTAGTCTTTTAATTCTCCTCAGCGTGAATCTCTCTGAGCCCAATTCTGCCTCCCTTACAATAAAAAAAGTAACATGGATTTGAATTTTCAATGGGGGGTACTTCCAAGAAAAGTTGCCTGTGTAAAGAGTAATGTAAGTAAGTGGGCTCCCAAGCATTTGTTTTGTAAGTTACCTGACCTGCTGCCTTTTGTTTGCATTAACTTGGCTGTCAAATTTGATCCACAACTTCACTGAGAACAGATCTTGTGAAATTGCAACTCTGCCCAAAACTCAGGAGCTGCATAAGAAAGTGTTTAAAAGCTACAGGTTTTGACAGTGGTCCACCAATTCTGACAGCTAAGCTTTCTTCAGCATGTGTAGAAACTCAAAATTAGAAACTTAAATATAGAATTGGCTGATGTACATTTTTACCAACTTGGTTAGAGTTAACAATGTGGATTAGTCTTTTTTGCAATGCTTTTATGGAGAAACATAATAAACAGAGAAACTTTTGTACTGTAATATGGCTAAGTGTGTCTGAGCTAGATTGAAATTTGCTCAGTAGATACTTTCCCAGTTTGAAAAATTACACTTTTAAAAAGTCTGAATTAACTCAGCGGTAGCGTTTGTTGACCCACCTGGAAGAGGTGACCAGTCAGGGTCTGTTGACTTTCCCAGAATAGCTGGAGGAGGCTGGCAGGGGGACAGTGACCTGCAGACCAAGACTTTTGGTGGAATATAATCTTTCTGTGTTGACTTTTGCGTGACATTAGAGGTGGTAGTGACATTCATTTACATACTTCTGTTAAGTAAGCACATGATTCTTGTGTTGCCTTAGCCCTGAGCCCCACAGCCACGGGTACTTTGGGTACCTGCAAGGATATGAGAAGCACGACTACCATACCTTGGAGGGACAAGGGATGGGATGCTTATTAGGAAATATAAAAAACCCAGCTATGTCTGGAGCCCTCAAAACTTGATTTGAACAGGTGAAATTCCTTCCATCGATACAACTGCATCTACGTCTAATATCAGCCTAGGGAATTAAATCTTAAAGGAAAAAAATCAAAATGTTATATAATGAAAACCTTGAGAGGAAACTGTGCCTGTGCAGCATATGGTAGACATTTGGTGTGACCCTTCACTTGTTAGCATTGCACGGGAGCCCTGTGAAGGAATCCTAGCAACCCAGGATTGTAGGATTTTACAGTACAAATCTATCCTGAAAAGGGTCTGGTTAACTTCAGCTTCAATTATTTTGCTTCCTGAGCATGCCCAAACTGGGCCAGCTGAATTTAATTACAGAATAAGTTGTTATGACTTCATTGCTCTTTCTCTAAACCAAACCCAGCTATGCTTTGGAAATGTGATCTGTGCTGGCCTTGGCTTTTTAAACCGGAGCGTTCAGTGGATTCTAGCTGTAGCAACTTGACTTTTGGGGTAGGTGAGCCAGAAATCATCCATCCTGATGAAAGGGTCAGTTCGCAGGGCCAGTAGGATTTGCAGCATCTGTGGAGCAGGAGCTGAGCACGCTCTGCACGTTGCAAGAAGACGCAGGGCCACAGCAGTCCCTCCAGTGGCCTTGGTTACGTTATGGGGAAACCCGTGTACGCAGGCAAGCAGGGAGCTGCAGGATGTGCCGGCCCGCTCCGAGGACCAAGACCACGGTCAAGAGAGAGCAGACCTGCCCCACGGTTTAGGTAGAGCCGCAGGGTATAGCTCTGTCTGCACAAGTCGGCTCGAGGTCTCTGTCGGCCAGGCTTAACGCGTGTTACGGAGGCGCACCAAAGCTGGCCGTGTCCTTCCCGCGCCCAGCAGCTCCTGCAGGGCCAGCTCGGCGGTGCCCGGGCGGTGCCGCTCTCTGCGGCGCGAACAGACGCCCTGAGCCCAGCAGTGACGTTTGCACAGCATCGTTCCTCCCGGGACAAAATTATACCTCAGCACTTGCTGACGCTTTGGCTGGAGCCGTCTTCCTCTGTTTGTGACCTGGGGATCTCTCCGGCAGCAAGCAATTGCCGTGCTGCAAATGAGAGAGGGTGACCTCAAAGGCTTGCTGCTCGACTTGTTCCATACCTGCTGGTGCCTTTCATCAACAGCAACAACAAAAGCCCAGTAGATAGTGCATTTGCTTGAAAGTCCATGTATTTCTATGTATCCCAGCACACATTGCCAGGAGCCTGTACTTTCTTATCACAAAGTTTGCCGTAACATTGTAAATTGCTCTAATTTTCCTCCGGACTTGTTCCTTAAATGAGCAGAAATGGTGTCTGTAGAGAGGAAAACCAGAAGGCTTGGCAGGACTTTGCTCTCTGAGACTCTGCCTTTTCACTCTTATCCCCGGGTGGGGAAGTCTCAGGTTTTCAGTGAGCTGAAGAGGTGGTGAAGTGTTTTACAGCAGCTTTCACCCAGCCCAGAACTGAAGCCCCCACCTCGCCTCTAGATCTTGCATCTGCTGAAAGCAGAATTTCAGATCCCGCGGGCCCAGGAATTTCAGGAGTCTGACATCTAGATCCAAAAATAACCATCAGAACATTGGTCCTCTCAAATTAAAAAAATTGCCTTTTCTGATCTTAGTCCAGTATACCTGTCACAACAGAGAGCCACCAGCCAGAAAGCTGTGAAGCAATGCACTTACTTAAAAATATTTGAGCAACTAAAGGGTGGGAGCTGGGGGGTGATGAGGGGCAGCTCTCTGAACCACCGGCTCAGCCGTGAGGGACCAGGCTGCTGTTTCCAGTCCACTTCAGAACAAAGTCAACCTGGGAAATTAACATCTCCATCACCAGGAGAGTAGACTCACCCCTTTGACATGCCCTCAAAACCAACTGCAGTCCATCAGGCAGCCAATTGCTCGGTGGCCAGGTGAGAGGGAGCAAACTTCTGTGGTTGCTCGTTATCAGGTTCGATGCAAAAAGTCGTACAGTTAAACGCAACAGCCCGGTGAAGGGCTCAGCGGCAGAGCTACGTACTCCACACTCGGCCTCAGCATTTCACATATAACATGCTGGGTCGTTTGTTTTTATTTCTCAGTATAGGGAGAATGCCACCTGTCAGTGTCTTTGCTCACAGAACTGAATCCCACACGTGTCACTGCTATATGCCCCTGTGGTGAATAAGTGCAAGTTGCTTCTGTAACTTCTGAATTAAATGGGCTTCCTGGCCCGTGCTGCATCACAGCTCAGCACTGTCCTGCATGACTGGATGGCACAGCACATATTTTGGGACGTGTTGCTTCTGTTAAAGGCAGATCTCTTTTCTCAATGGAAAATTTTAAGCTATTCCCACCAGTGACATCACGCCTTCTCCACTCCCATGGCCACAAAGGCGTATATTGATAGGCATGACATTTTCCTTTAATGCTTTCATTGTTTCCAGTGTTTCGTTTGGGTTGTTGTTGGAAGCCAGATAAACGACAAAAGGCAAAGTATGTTAAGAAGGAGACCCAGCCTGCGTGCAAATATGTCGTGAGAGAGAACCTCTGGCTGCAGGCAATTTTCAGGGAACTTGCTTTCCACGGGGCTTCTCCCAGGTGATTTAGGATGACACTGTCATCCAAGCCCCTTGAAACTGCCACCTCCAACTGCAGCTCGCCGCAGTCTGGTGCTTGGGTTTTGGTGCACGGCGCAGGGATCCAGCATGGGGGTTTTTAAGCCTTTTTAAAAAGATTTGTGTCAGCTGCATAGAAGATCGTACTTACAGTTGCTCCCGAAGCCATGCCAAGTTTGCCTTGTGAGCTTCTCAGGGTTGGGACACGACATCCTCAAAGGACGTTTGTGCATGTGGTACAGGGCACAGCACAGAAGGGGAAGGCTGCCCTTTGCACCACGTACCTTTCTAAAGTGATAGCAGAGGTCAGAGTGGACTTTGTTTTGGCTTCTTACAATATTGATCCAAGTTCCATATTGTTGTCCTTTCAGAGAAATTTGGCAAGGGGCTGGGTAGGGGTACGGAGTCTCTTAAACATGTAAATCATCAGGAAGGAGAGGGCTGACAAGCGCAGCTGATGGAGGTGAGCTCTTGGGCTACCTGTGAGTATCCTTGTAAGCTGCAGCTCCTTCCACAGCGAGGTGAATCTTTTCCACACAGGAATAAACACTTCTGTAGATAAATCTTCCGGAGTTTTCTGACCATCCTACTCTCCTCCCTACTTGCCTCTTTAGATGATTCATTTTTTTTTCCTGAGAATTACCCACAGCACTTCCAATGAGCTGTTGTCCAGAATGACGTGTTAGTTTATAGATAGATAAACTGACTGTTACATATTTCATTAAATATTCCTTAAGAGTTGCCTTGTGTCTAAGGGAGTTTGCAGACATCCATATAGACCCCTCTTAAAAGTTGATTTGTCTGGCAGTCTGGACAAAACAATACTCTAAAGGTTAATAAGCATGAAATGAATGGCTTGGTAAACCCAAGCTCAATGATCATTTGCAAAGGGGAACAGCTACTACTCTATTACGTGCTGTTGCTGTTAAACCTGAACAGACCTGCTACCTAATTGAAGAAGAACCCAGAAGAGAGGGGGCCCTAGGTCTTGTCTGTCAACAGCCTCTGGCCTTCGTCTCATGCAGCGCTTGACTGCTTGACAGACACATGAGCTCTGCTGGCCTTTGCTCTCAGAGGAATCCTGTGGAGGTTTTTTTCACAAATTATGACCCAGTTAGTCGAGATGTGGTGTGCAAGCACCACGAGGGCTTGCCAGTGCAAACTCTGGCAAGGAGTGGAGGCTGCAGAACATGGCTCTGCTTGCCCAGGCTTGCCAGAAGCCAAGAGCCGCTGGAGGTGCTGGGAAGACCACCAAAAGTCTTCTGGGGCTTTGCTTTGCCCTTTCCTTTAAATTGGGGGCGGGGGGGGGGGGTCTCCTTTTTAATTTGTTTTTTTTTTTTTTTTTTGCAAAATGCATCCAAACCCACCTAGCCTGTTGCCTTTTCCCAGCTGAGATGGAAGTAGGAAAATACCTCCCTGCGTGCCTGCTGCAGGGAAATCACCTTTTGCTGCTGAGAACAGCGAGGAGGGGGAAATCCCTCCTGGCAGCAGCCAAAATCTCACTCTTGGGCAGCAGCAGCAAGATCGACAGTTTCTTTTTCTTTTTGCAAAATGCATCCAAACCCACCTAGCCTGTTGCCTTTTCCCAGCTGAGATGGAAGTAGGAAAATACCTCCCTGCGTGCCTGCTGCAGGGAAATCACCTTTTGCTGCTGAGAACAGCGAGGAGGGGGAAATCCCTCCTGGCAGCAGCCAAAATCTCACTCTTGGGCAGCAGCAGCAAGATCGACAGCCACAGGCGGAGGCTCCGTGCTGCTCCCGCTCATCCCCCATGTCTCTCTGCACTAGGTGCAGATGGGCAAGTTGGGCAGCAGAGGGTACCAGGGTCAGGGGGAGAGAGCGTGTGGGCTGGGGTATGCATCCCTTGTTGCAGGTGGTGATTAGAGCTGACCCACTGCTCTGGGGGTCCCTCAACCCCACGTCAGCTCCTGACACTGCGAAACTTGCTCGGCCTTTTCTGGCTTGCACTGGTCATACGTGGCTGACAGAGTTTCAAGTACCAAACATCCGACTGCTGCCCACACTCCTACAGAGACCACGGTGGTGAGAGCTGAGTTTGTGTCCCAGTGATATAATAGCACACTCCTGCAGAAAATTTATTTATAATTTTGATGTCTTTTCCCTCCCCCTTCTGAATCAGACTGATTCAGAAGTTAAATCAAACTTGTGGTCACATAGAGTCCCCTGTGCTTTACAGGGACCATTTACTCAGTCTGAGATACTGCTGCAGAGGGTGACTTGTTCCATTTTGCCTGCTACCAGCACCAAAGAGGACCAGTTAGTCAGTTACCTGATTGCGTGGGGTTTATCAGATGCAGGGATTGGCACAAGACCAAGGTCAGGGGAAAGAGGTATGCCAGAAAATGGGAGAGAGGACTGGGAGCATGGCTGGTGTGAGAGGGGAAGACGTGAGGGGAAGACCTGGCAGAAAGGTGAGGTGAGGCTGGGCCAAGCCAGGACCTTACTTAAAATGACCTTTGTCACTTGGCAGCAGCAAGTCTACATGCCCTTTTTATTTTACTTCTTCTGTTGAATTACTTTAAGCAAACAGAAGTGAACCAAACCAACCTTGCCTTTTGCCCCAGATTTGGCTGGGTGCTCCGGTGGATCCTGCTCCTTACTAAGCCCTGGAGAAGTCTGTGGATGTTTTAATCTTAAATCCTGGCCCTGGATAAGTCAGTTGTTCATGTGCATCGTCAGCTGCGTGGTGTCCCCGTGCGTAGCAGCTTCTCTGGAGCGAGGCTGCATGGGCAAGGTTTAGGGTAATGGCTGGGGAGGGTGGCTGGGGCTCTCGTCCTGCCCCCCTTCTGCGTAGCAGGTTAGAGCATCCCCCAAAACAATCTTCAGCATTAAAAAAGCAATCTCTTGGGGAGGAGCTGCATGGCTGCCCGGGATACCTGTCCCTTCTCCTGTCCTGGAGCATCCAACCCCAGGAAGGGGCTTCAGGACTTGCCAATCCCAAGTCACAGCTCAGGTCTGCGTCTCCAGGACCTGAGAACTGCACCTTGACTGAGACCAGAGGTTTCAGGATCTCGGCCAAGAGGAACCAGATAATAACCCTAGAAAAGCCGGCGTAGCGATTTCTGCTAAAATTGCAGGTCCCATGTGGAAGGCTACTTGACAGCTCAGGATCCTGCTTGTTGATGAGGCTGCTGTTGGGCAGACCCAGGTGACGCCAGGCAGGGCCTGGAGCATCTACCCTGTGCCCACCTTTTTCCAGGCTATAAGCGCTGGGAGAGACCCTCCTCACATCCCCGGTGCCTGCCAGCACCGGGAGAACCGGCCAGGGGAGCTGACAAGCATCCCCGGAGCCCCAGGGCTTTAAATGAAACACGTCTAGACCTCTGAATTGACAGCTCTCTTCTCCTCCTGGCTCCTTTCATCTCGAGGAAAGGAAACCAATTTCCTTTGCAAAGTAATCTGAGCTCCAGGAGTTAAAAATGCTGTTTAAAGAGCTAGGTGATGTTATTGTACAAGGAGCTTACGGGCTGGAGAAAACTCTCTGCCTGTGTGCAAAAACTAGGATAATAATGGTTTTCTGCCTCATACAAGCTGGTGAGAATTAATTTTAAAAGCAGTTAGAAACACAGCCACAACATAGGTGCTAGGTTTTATTTATTAATATTCCATATTCAAAATACCAGACTGATTACTTATGTGCATGGCAAAGAGTGCATTTTCTATGCTATTAATTCAGTCTTAATAGTTTAGGTAGTCCTTACATTTATCTGTACCTCAAAAAAAAAAGAGAAATGTTGCACGAGATAAAAATTGTGTGCACGGCTCTCGTAAGTGTGATCTTTATTATGCTGCTTCAAACTCATTTCATGCTGAGCTTGTCAAGACCAAACATCTGGCTTTTGCTGTAGTACGCAATGCCTCCTGAATTGCCAACTCCTCACCAGGAGGAAGTGGCTCAGGAGAAGTGCGCTGAGGTGGAGGCGTGGGAAGGAACCAGTTTTGTTCCCTGTAGTTTTATTGTCCGTGATAAGAAGTCAGAAGGTGTTTGTGCTTGCTGTGGAGTGGGTTGTGGAGCCCATGTAGGTGTCTGAGCTTGGGAGGTAGAGGTCTTCCATACGCATTGTTAGGGGTGCAGGGACACACGCTCACCAAGAGGGCTCTAGGCAGTCGGTGTATGTGTGTCAATGGTTTAGGGAAGACATCCCCGTTGTACACGCTGTGAGGTAGCAATTGTCTCTTCCTACATGCTTGCACAGTAATTCGTTCAGAGGGCCCTGGCTTTGAGTAGAACCCCTGGATGCCCTGGTAGTGAATATGTTCCATGTCCCACTCCAGAGAAAAAAACCAGCTTGAAGAAGTTCAGAAATGAAACTGAAAAATAAAAATATCCTTTGGAGCATTTTCTGCCTGCCAAGTTTAATAAGGTTGGAGAGAGAACAAGGAACATGTGTAAAGTCTAGCTATGGAGAACTTGTAGGTATAAGGAGATCTAGATATACACACTAATGTATGTAGATGTGAAAGAAGTTCTCTGCTCCAACTTATCTAGGAGTTGCAGTAAACTCTGACGCTTCCTAGTGCTTGAATCACACGTACAACAAGGACTTCAACTAAAGACGATGGATACGGGCAGAAAGAATCCCATTTGCTCCCCTCGGCTTTGAAGGGGCCGAAATTGGAGTTCAGAGAAGCGGTCACCAGGATTAAGGGGCCTAAAATTTAAGTGCATTGAAAGTAAAATGGCCTCAGTTTGGATGATTTTTTTAAAGAGAAATAGGTCCCAGTGAAGAAAACTTGGTAATGCACAAAGTTCAAAGTTGGTCTTTGCTGCAAAAGCAAAAGAGATGTCTGAAGGGTGATTCAAAATTATAAATAGAAATTGGAGAGGTGCCCTTTGTGATAGTCTGAGCTCAGCTTAGATGTAGATAGGGAAGGAAAGTTAATTTTTAACCTTAACTAAGATTTTTGCACGTTAAAAGATGTGTTGTAATTCCCTGTGATGCAGTGTAACGACAAAAAGAAATGTAGTTAATGATTTCGCGTTTGTCTCAAAATGTGTGAATCTGAGACTTCTGTGTTAACTGTCACTGGATTTACGTCTCTCTCATCCACGCTTGCTGCTCGGAGAACTGCTGTTTCCTCCAGATAAATTCATATTAACACTGGCTCTCCTTCCGCTGCCACATGCTGAGGCGGGGGAAACAACAGGCGATTCTCTCCACCCTGGATGAAAGTGCCCATATGCCGACGGTTTCCATTTCAGCCGTGCCCCTCCAGCTGATGTCTCCCGTGGGCTCGAGGGGACTATCACTGCCCAGTGGCCCCGTCAGCCCCTCGCTCAGTTCCGCGGCACCTGGGTCAGGGTGGGGAGTTTCCCTCCAAGGGACATATTGGATTCTTCTGCCCTATGGGGTGATGTGCATTTTCTTCCTTGAAATTATGTTTTCCTTTTAACCCAGGCTCATGATTTTTGCAGACTTCATTTCCGCTTTGTATGCGTATTGTGAGCTGGAAAAGAAACCTTTAAATGGTTTGAAGCTGCCGCTGACTGTAAGGTAACTAGAGCTGACAGTGGGCTTGCGCACGCACAGAGCTGTAAATCACAGAAAAGTATGGCACATAATTTCCTGGTGCCTGCTCTCCTTGGGAGCAGAGCCCCGCTGGGATGAATGTCATCACAGCGTGTAAGCTCCGGGGCTTGATGCTCCTTTTATTTGCAGGGGAAATGGGGCTCGCCTCTGCTGAGACGAGGGGACTGGTATGGGCTGCCACGGGGACACCAGCCCCCCGACTTCATTGTAGCCTTTCCCTCTTGCAGCCTCAGGGATCTTGTACTTCCTCCATCCCACAAAATGCCCAGTACTTTATTTCGGGTGTGCAGGGCAGGCGGGACCTCCCTCCTCACGTGCTGCTTCTTCAATGGGCAAACCTGTGGGGGTCTTCGCGTAAGTGAGGGCACTGTGTCTCCCTGTGTCCCCTGGTAACCTGAGATGAAGCCTCCCAAGCAGGAGAGGAAAGCCCTTTATTTCACCCTGGAACTGCCTGGAAGAGATTTTTGTTGTGTTAGTTGCGTTAGTTACTAAGTGAAGTATCCATGCCCTTGCTAATACAAGCAGATCAGCATTTGATAGTTTAACACACAAAGCAAGCAGACCCCACAAGGTAAGGACACGAAGTAACTTCAGAAAATCTCAAAGCAGTCATTTTTTGAGATTATGTGTCTGCGCAAGCATTGCAACTTCTGCTAAACCACCCAAGTGCCAGTAGCCACTGGGAGCACTGGGTAGCAATGGTGGCCGTCACTGGAGAAGCAGCCATGACCTTTCCCAGCAGTGCTGGACTCGGGGCGGCGTGGTGGCACCACTCCCTTCGCTTTACCCTGCCGTGCTTTCTCTATAGGTCCGTTCCCGTCTGGCTCCAAGAGCTGCTCGCAGATCTGGATACCTTTTGTGCACATAGCTGCTTTTTTTTTTTTTTTCCTTTTTTTTTTAACCTTTTTTTTCAACCCAGGCATGTTATACAATTACAATGTGTATTTATTTCTACCCTCGCTACTTCCTCTTGAAAATTATGCAAGCTGTTTAAATCTCTCTGGCATTTTCATGGAAAGGTGGATTCAGCGGGGCGGGGGTGGTGGGTGTAGCAGCTATATAATTTCCTACCGCTGATTTCCCCTGGGGAAGGGGGACCAAGCACTGGCACCATCTGCACATCTCGGGAGGCTTAAGAACTTGGCACCCTGAAACTCAGCCGAGTAGGATCCAGCGCCCCAAAGGCTGGGCTGGGGGATCTCAAAAGGGAGCTAGTTAGTCTCCGTCCTTTTGTACTGAAGAACTGGGACTGCTTGACAGCGATTGCGACAGATTTCTGTCCTTTGGGAGCTGGCATGGGAACAGATGGGGCACGCGAGCCAGCAGATAAAAGAAACACCTATCCTGGGTCAGTGCTTGCTCTTTGTATCTGTACCAAAAGCCTGATTCTTCCGCAAAAACTCGTTTCACAAAACATTGCAAATATTGCGTTAGGAAACACTGAAAAGAAAAACCAAACAAACAAAAAAACCAATGTACAAACATATTCTGGCTGTAGATCTTGCACCCCCTTGTACTGTACGCTAATAAGGGGGAAAAAAAAATCTCATGAAAAGTACACTGATGGGGTTTGCACGAGAGCCTGGTTCTTCTAGCGCTGAAGTTGCTGAGGACTTGGAAGCATAGCTCGCTTACGCTAACTCTCTGCGAAAAAATTACCTCTGCTGAAAAAAGCTTCCAAATTTGAGCTCTTAAAGGTAGGCTCCAAAATCCCTTCGCAGCCAGCTGAGCACCCACGGCCCAGTACAGCTGGACCCGACGCACCCACAGGGTGGCTGGGCCATGTGGGGACAGTCCCTGCATGGGGAGCAGAGCGTGATTTGGGGAGCTCCCTCGGTGCTGCGCCCAGCCCCACCAGCCCTTCCATTGTCTCTGCCAGGCTGGTGGGAGCTCTGCTCTGCTGGAAATGAAGTTTTTGGCATGGAGCGAATAGAGGAGGGGTGGGCTGAGGCACTTCGCTCTGAGCCCCACAGCCTCGGATGCTCTGGACACCAAATTAGCAGTCCTTGGTGGGCTCTCTCACATCCACCCCACTTTCCTCTTCTCTCATGGTTGGGTAGATGAAAATAAGAAAACTACTGGTGTTGGATTATTTTCCTCCCCCAAAGTGCCCATGCTGATGAGCCTCTACATATCTGCATCTTTGGGGCATGCCAGTGGATTTGCAGTGTAAGCAATCCGGGAGGGCTGAGGTCAGTTCTCACCCGACACATTTCAGCCTGTGTCTTCTTTTCCCTGCTCTGGTCTTTCCTTCTTCGCCTGGAAATTCAGCTGCTGCCTTCCAAGTTTCTCATAACACTATGCAGGACAAATAAATACAACCAAATGATACTTTGGGGGCAAAAAAAGAAAATAAAAAATCCTAGCTAGTTTAGAGAAGCAGCTTGGCAAACTTTTGATGGAGTTACAGCTTTCCTTGACAGCATGCAACTGGTCTGGACAACCAGAGAGATCCCTTCAGTCCCCATGTTTCCAGTGGGGGAAAACGACAGCACTGGTGCTGGTCCCAGGACACAGCAGGCGGGTGTACTGGAAAGCCACCTGATGTTTGGGGAGTGTGGAGTTGATTCAGGCATGAGGCAGTTCTTCCTCTTCTCTCAGACCTTTTGCATGGATAAAGCAAGTCTCCGTCTCAGCATCCTCACAGGTGAAAGGGCCGAGGAGGGGAGGGGACAGGGCAAGGAGCGGGCAGCAGAATAGCCTGGTGTGGGCTGGGGCTGGGGAGAGATCGATCCTCGTCCCTGCCTCTCCAGAAAGTTCTCCAGGACATCCAAAGGTCCCTGCCATGATTGCTGCTGCACCTCCTTCTGCTGGCTGGCAAACTCTTTTCTGTATTTTTGCCAGGCCACGCTTGGAGAGCTGGGGAGGGGCAGTGCGTCTCTCCCAGCATCCTGATCTGGCAGGATGCTGGGGGAGAAGGGAAATTGCCTCTGCCCCGTCCCTGTTAACACTTTCCCCCCCGCATGCCTTTGGCTGCCTCATTTCTCCTAACTGGCACCTTCAGCTTTTAGTTATGTATCATGGTAATCTATAAAATATTTTAATATTCTAGGGTGGACTGCATTTGTAGAGTAAATACCATTCGGCCCAGAACACACAGCGCTTGCTGATGCATCGCACGATTTTTGGTACGCGGAATTTCGATTTGGTCTTGCCTCACGCTGCACCGTTGTAAAACACTGAGGTAAAATGGAAGGGAAACACTTCAGGCTGCGTGTGCGCGCGTGCGCGATCCCCGTGTGAAGCGGAGGGTGCGCGCAGTGGCTCGGGGCGCGACGCACTGCCAGGCCCCCGGCCTCTGCAGAGGGGTGCCAGCCCGGAGAGCTCCACGAGCCTTAATCCAGCAGCGCGGAGGTGCCGAAATGTTCACAAACTCACATGCCTCCAGGAGCGGGTGCTTTAGCTGGGTACCGAGTGCCACGGAGTTTTTGATAAAAGCACGCGATCTGGCTCCTTGGCTGCTAACAAATTCAACAGTGCCAAAGCGTGTTTTCAACCAGGGATAGTTTTTCCTTTAATTGAAAGCAGCAAAAGAGGAGAACTGTGAACAGGGTGACGGGCTGGGAACAGGGTAATCAGGCTGCTTGATGTTTTTCCCAGCACTGGGGGTCCAGTCGCTCTTCTCCTCCTGGTGGAGGGACAGAGAGGAAAGACCTTGCAGAGGATGCCTTGGTGGTGGACCACGTCTCCGTGGCCAGAGAAGCGCTCTGGAGAAGTCTGGCATCCTCCTGGTTGCAGGAGGTGCCCTGGGTGGGGGGACTATCTAGCTGCCCGAAATTTGGGAGTGGGAGGTAAATCTCTTTGAAGGTCTTTTTGCCTTGGGAAGAGGGAAGTCAGTCCTTTTGAAGAAAGCCGTCTGGTGCCATGCTTTTTCTCTCTTCCCGAGTCCAGCTTGGCCCCGGGGGAGCCAGGTGGGCTCGGGGAGCCGGTGGGGCAGACGTGTTTCACATGGATAAGTCCTCTGCATGAGCTCTGCCCTGCTCGGGCGTCCCAAGGCCTCCGCACATGGCTGTGTCACCTCCTCGCTGGAGTTCCGCATCGTGGGAAGGAAGCATTTAGGCCGCTGCCCGCTGCAGGGGCAGCTATTTGGATGAGTAACTATATAGGTGGTGGGTTGCCGGTAATGCATGAGCGCAGGCTGGAATTCGGAGGGAACTTTGCAGGAGCTATCCAGAAAGGCTGTGTGTGCTGCTGACAGGTTATACTTTTTTATTTTTATTGAGTTTTATTCATTAGCTGCATTTTTAATCAACTTGGGTTTAACCAGATTAACAGTGACTTCAACTGCAGTGAGCAAGGAGTGGGGAAACAACAACAACAACAACAAAGGAAACAACACCCTTTATTGCATATAGACAAAAGACGAAGCTTTGCCGCTCACCTAAAATTCACATTTCACCTAAAATGTGAAATGCTCCAGGTTTTGGACAAAGCCTGCTGTGGAAGTCAGCCACATAGCGAAGCGCAGGAGTGTGGCAGCCAACTTCCCCGCTCCTGCAGTACCCCCGGCAGGTAAAGGCAGGGGGGTGTTATGTGCCCTGGACGAGAGGGCCGGGGCTCGGAACAAATGGCTTTTTTTATTCCCACTTCTCTGTTTAATGTGCTCCTTCCTCCTGGACCATGTCAACAAACTTTTTCACTTTTCAGTCAATGGGCTTGACTCCATGGGATGTTGTGATTGTAGCAGGACAAAGTGGCTGAAATATGTTATCTACGCGTAAAGTGCTCTTTTTTTTTTTTTTTCTGAGATAATAAAAGTGGCTGAGGAAACTGGGTGCCTGGAGCACTGAGAAATGATGACAAAATTAATGATGGCCATATGGAGAGCCAAATAGGAGCAAACCCCACTTTATTACCACTGGGAGCGCAGATATGATGTGTTTGGGAGGGTGCCTATGGGTGTTTCCAGAGATTCTCACTAGAAGTAAATGCTTTCACAGTGAAGCAAAATTTCCAAGCAAAAACAAAAAAGCAAAAATAAATTTCCATACCTCTGCTGAATATGAAGAAGGCTGAAGTGTGCTCCTGTGCGGAAGACGAGCAGAAACCTGACTACTATTTAGATCAGGCTGTAAATCCACCGAATCCAGAGGTTATTCACAGGAATTACGGGGCTAACAGCACAGATCCTGCTGCAAACTTGAACTTTAGCTTTTACTTATTTCTCGGCAACTGTTCTGAGTACTGGCCATTTCTGAACATCCTCTTAAGTATTTTGCCTTGGAATCGAAATCTGGAGATCATTTCCATGTAACTAAATATTTACTCTGAGACTTTTCAATGACCAATGTGCATTTAATCCCCTACCTATGTGATTGAACATGACAATGCAAACACCTAAATAGCTAATTATATCCTTGAAATCTGGTTCTCTTTCCCCCCGTTTTTTCCAACTACTTAAGAGACATTTTCCCCAGAGCAAAACTCTGTTATCTTGGCATTCCCTCACAGCTCTATCAACCCTTCTAGCTGTCTCTGCAAGAGGAGGAGTGCTGTGGCCCTTGGATGTGCACTGACCAAGCGCTGATCCCCCAGCGTAAAATTTCCTCTACGAATGAGTCACTGGGTAGCGAGCTCAGCAGTGTTTGTTCTCCCTGCCCTGCGTGATATGGGATGACGTGTACTGCAGATCTCGAAGCCTCTAATGTCATTTAAACCTGCTTGTAACAAAGAGCAGAGAATAACATCAAGCTTCGTTTCAGCGCACTAAAGGGAGAAGTTCACAGAACAGCTGATCTCTACGTTGCCGTTAAGGAGCGCGCAGAAGAGGCGGACGCCCTTGCCACCCGCGCGGCGGGGCGGCCGGCGCTGCCTTCGGAGCCGTCGTCGGAGCGATCCCCGAAGGGACGTTCTCGCAACCGCCCGCGCATCAGGTATGGGCACGTCCCTGGCCTGTCCCCCGGGAAGGGGGGTCGCTGGCACTCGGACCCCGAGTTGGGACCTGCGTTCCCGTCAACGTCAAGAGACAGCTTTAAACAGGGAAGGGGTGGGGGGATCCCATTTACGCAGCCAGACGCGCCCCCCCCCGGAACCAAAATGCTGCAAACATTTGGACAGGAGCTGGAGGAGGCTCAGCTACGGCCAAGCGCTACACGCAAGCAACTGGTGCCAGCCAAAGAGCCCTCCCGCTCCTCGCGGGAAGCAGCGCGTTCTCAGTCGTGTGCAGCGAGCTCAGAGCTCAGGTTAGCTGTGGAAACGCGCGGCAGAAGCTTCAGCACGGTGCGTGTTACGCCAACAGGAAACAAAGGAGGTCTGCGTACGTCTTTCTGCATGTGTAGGCAAGAGAGGAACGGCTGGCAAGAGATCTCGTGCCGCGGAAATGCCTTCGTGATTTTAGGAGCACGGTCTGTGATAAGATCGTGTTATAACGAGAGTTCGGTCTGAGACCTTCTGGGAGAGATTAAAGGAAGGCGCAGAATTAATGTGTGACAAAGAAAGCAAGCTTGTCAAGAAAGAGAGGTAAATCATGGAAGGAGGAGGACAGTGTCTTGACAGAAGGGACAAAGTAAAAAATCAGGATGCTGCAGGTAAAGGCTTGACACAAGGGGTCATGTGAAGTTCAAAGTCAGACTCTAGCAAAAAAGGGCACGTAAAGAGGCACAGTCTATGACAGCCAGCATAAACTAAACCCACCAGTAGGTAAACATGGTGCAAAAATTTAGTGCATCACATTGGTGGGCAGAAGAATTTGCAAGAATCAGTGGACTATGCATAGCCTGGACAGAGAGAAAGAGGAGGATGCTCCTACCTCAAGCAAATCCTGCAGAGAAAGAAAACCAGTGCAGGCTGACAGAGCCTGAAAAAAGAGGCTCTGTCATCTGAAAAAAGAGGAATATCAGCGGATCACAAGCTGGACACACACAAGAATGGTGCAGATGAACTGTGGTGGGTGAAAAGATCTGATTTCCAGCAACTGCAGACAGAAAAGCTACAATGCTGTCATGCCTCTGGTCCCATCAAAAGGATGCGTTCCTGCTGGGCCAGAGCAATGAAGGAGGAATCAGAGGGATGTCCTCCAGGAGACATGGATGCTCTGAGCCCGAGGAAGAGGTGGGAGAACTCATGCAGCGGGGCCTCCTGGTACACAGTACTGACCAACAGGAGTTCACAACATGAAGCACAGTCCTTGGTTCTGGGTGTTTTCTGAAGCACAGGGTATAACCCTTTTCCCTCTGCATATCAAACCTTGGGCTCCTTCAGGATCGTTCCCCAGGATGACTGGGCGGTGTCTTCGTGCTGTAACTATACCTCCGAACAAAATGGAAGAGGGTCACCTCCGAGCAGCCCACTGTTGTCCCGCACAGTGGCAGCCCTGTCCTTTCTGTCCCAGAAATCATGGCAGCACCCTCCGCACCCCGCCCCTGCCCTTCCCTCCATCTTCCAGGCGGCTGCGTTGTTCTCACTGGTCCAACATGAGCCATTTCCAATGATCAGAACATAAAGACTGTTTTCTCCCCAGTACCAGCTTCCCAGCGATTTTGTTTGGTTGGGTTTTTTTGCCAGACTCTTTGTTTACTAAAATGCGTTCTCTAAAAGTATACGGCTCCTTAATTTATTGGTCCACTAGAGAAAAGTGCGTCATGTCTGAAATGCTTTAATAGGGATCTAAGTCAAGGGATGAGCAAATAAATGATAATTAGGGTGTCAGAGAGGCATTCCCAGATCCACCACCCTCCTCAGATGTCAGTACACCACAATAACCAAGCAGAAGCAGGAAGCGGGTGTTGAAAGCCCATGTGATGGTCTTGATAGACAGCCGCCTGCAGCAGCTGTTCCCTGTCCTGCTGGACACAGGTGGGACTTCTTATCACAGCAATGCCCCCAACCTTTCTAATGACCAGCACTTAATGAGTCAGAGCATCAGTGGACTCAGCGGCATGTGTTGGTTTTTTAATAGGTTTTTTCTAGCTACCCTTGGTCGTCACTGCATGTTGGTTGAAGATGAAAAGTTCATGGTCTCTGGACAGTGGAGGCCCAGTTACGTCATGAGGCAACGCAGCAAGGAGCCAGGTCACCGTTGGTAAGAGAAGCCTGAGTTTGAGTGTGGAGGCTGGAGGAGCACAGGTGAGGTTCCAGGCGAGGGTCCCAC
Organism: Phaethon lepturus; assembly: GCF_000687285.1. Classification (NCBI taxonomy): domain Eukaryota; kingdom Metazoa; phylum Chordata; class Aves; order Phaethontiformes; family Phaethontidae; genus Phaethon; species Phaethon lepturus. The sequence continues at coordinate 35,225 of NW_010515810.1, forward strand.
GCCTCTGTGCAGCACGTGCTCCACCTGGGGGCATGCCTGCATGCAAAGGGGAAGGGATTTCCACTGGTGCTTCAGTACACATGGAAAACCCCTGCTTTCCTCCATGTTCCTCTGTTGCCAAGGCCTCAGTCTTCATAAGAATCGCATGTGTTGTTGGGGCTTTGTTAGGACCACATACCGCTTTTACACAAGGCTTTACCCATAGACTTCTCTGTAGCACATTGCATACCTCCAAGTGGCAATGTTTTATGCTGACCACTACAAACACCAAAAACTAACTCCAGAAATGATGGATACATCCATAGCTGCAGGTCTGGGTGTCCTCACGTCCTGAGAGAGAGCAGCATACTGCTCTGAGCTCTGCCCTTGTGCCTGGAGGGGCACAGGTGTTGCTCCCGCTGGGGAGCGGAGGAGAAGACCCTCTGGCTGAGGTGCGATGGAGACCCTTCACAAAAATCCTTGAGATCCTCTCGGGGGAGGAAAAATGCTAAAGGTGGGTTGGGAGATTGCTGACAAGGCTTCTCTGAGGATTTCCAGTGGAGCTCTTCCCAGAGGCTGAGCCGGGACCCCACTGGTCTATGTACGCTGCAGGTAGAGAAGAGATACTCTTTCCACCATGGCTCGCTCCAGTAGCACAGACACATACAGCTCAGCTCCGCATGTGCCCATGCAAGGCCAAGGGGCTCCCAGGCACCGGCCGCTTCAACCTCCACCAAGGGTTGGGACACCTTCCCCAAACTCAGCCCTTCTGAGCCCTCTGGGTGGTAAGGTCTCCAGTGAAGTCCCTCCATAAATCTTCATCTCTCTTTGCCTTGCACTGAAAATCCAGCAGTTACTTAATACTTATAAACTGCTGAGGCCTAGATGGTATTACACAGTATATCAAAATATGCACATTATTTTATATCAAACCTAATGTTGAGTCCACTCTAATGCTGCAGGTAACATCAGCTCTTTCACCTTCGTCCTCCTGGCATTGTGTGCTGCTGGTGAGGAAAAATACTGGGTTTTAGTTTACACAGTTAAAAACTTTGTGGCATAGGGCTGATTGACAGAATGCTTCATGGGATGCTTTCTCAAAAAAAAATCAGTCGTTCTCAAGTGTTTCTGTTGTTGACCAGGGTCAAAAATGTATGTGGGAACAGCAGGGGCAGAGCACACAGCACCGGCGGTGACCGGAGCCCGTCTCAACCATTCATGTCTGATGATCCATACCCACAGTACTCCGCTTTTCCAAACACAGAGGAAGATGTGGTCTCTGCTTTCTGCTCCTCAGGCACCCTGAGCCATCACGGTGTGATTAGGATACTCAGAATTGCGGGATGAGAGCTAAATGCTAAGATTGTTGATGGAATTGCTAATGAGGACCTAAAGATGACATGGTGAATGATAGCAGATCAGTAATTGCTTTTTCCCTGTAGTGACTTAGCAATTAGAAATGGAAGAAGAAAATCAGGATGAAATTTGAGAGCTGTGCTGTTTAGAGTACCTGCTTCTGTTTATTTTTAACCCTCTCTTTTATCCGGCTAATCCCTTCCGTGATGTTTTCGCTCCCTTGCTCTGCGCAGTGCTGCATTATATTTGCAATGCCCTGTCATTCGCATCATGTCTGCAAGCTGTCGTCTTCAGACATGAACCTATTTAGACAAGTTGTCAGGCTGAATGGGAAAAATCTTAAATCAATGTATTTCAGCATGCAATCATATATAGGCTAATTTATCTGCTGCCCTGTTCAGCCTGCCAGTTTAAAATGAGGTCTTGCAGGCATGGTGCCTCTGAAAGTCTCCTGATTAACAGAGCCATTTTTATTGGTAGGGCGACAATGAGATTGTTTTATGGTAATTGTTATCATTTGGACCAGTGTCTATGCAAACGGGGGAGATTAAAGTAAAGAAAACATAAAGATGATGAATATGCAGCATGTAGCCAAGATGGCAGAGGGATAGGAACGTTTGCCATACTGATGTTCGCTGCTGCGGCCGGGGCGGAGAAGAGCCGGCTGCCTCTCCAGGCAGCAGCCAGTGGGACACCCGCCCACGGGTGACAAAACCACGTCCGCTCTCAGTCCTGCGTTCCCCTTGCCCCAGCCCTCTGCCCCAGCACTGACCGAGGTGGGTGCCTCTCCCCCCCGCCCCGGCGAAGGGCTGTGGGGATGGAAAGCGGATGAACAGACAAGAAGGACGAAAGAGTAGCACAGTCATGTCAGTGCAAGCAAGACTTCTTGAGATGGCCCCACTAGTCCTAAGGGTACAGCCCCCTTTGGGGTGGGCTTAAATGTATTTTCAACTGTTCTTTTCCTGGCTTTTCTATTAATGAATTCCGATCACTTTTGCTTCTCTCACTTTTAAGTGAATTCTGGATTTGTGGAATATATTACCTCTACAGGCATGGAGATTTCTAGCCCTCATTGGCACAAAACCACGCAGCAACACTACCCCACTGGTAAATCTGATCCCTCACCCGGGAAGAACTGCCTCTATAAATAAAAAATACTCCAGCCTCTGTCTCTTTGGCTCTGCCACCCCCAAAATCAAAAGCAAAACCCCAGTGGCTTCCCCGGGGAAGGTCTCGGCCCTCAGCGCCACGGCTTTCTCGCTGAAACCACCAGCAGGTCAGGAGCGTGCAGATGCTCATCAAGCCTAGATCTGCCCACTAAGAGCTGGACTGAGATCAGCAACTCACTTCAGATAAAGCACCGAGCATGAGATCATACCCCTCTTTCTCCCTTTTTAACATTACATTATTGAGGCTTACAGGAAGGGGAGAAGGACAGCAAATTTTGTCTCTATTAAAAACATGTCAGGCTTTTTCTGCTTTGCAGTATATTTTGGAATCCATCTGGGAGAGTAGGTCTGGCTGTTCCCTGCAGTTACAGCCACACAGCCTGAGCCGCCGCAGCCTCCCTTCTGCTCCAGCCGCTGTAAGTGAGGAGACCAGGGTAGCCCCTCCGTTCTTCTTAATGTGCCATAGCCCTCAGCGATTTATTCCTGACTCGCAAACCTTAGCTGCTCGTTCTCACTGCTTCTCTGCACTGCCAGTAGCTGGTATTCGCCCGCTCCATCTCTTTCAGGAGAGCTGCTAGAGTATGGACCGACTCTGCCTTGCCCAAAGCCCCCGAAGAGGGGTGGTGGCTGGCAAGAAGCTGGGCACGGCAGGGGTCATGCCCGAGCTCGTAATGCATCTGCAGACGGGACAGCTCGTTGCTTTTGCAAAGGGTCGCAAGCGATTTTGCAAGTTTGCTGACATTTGTGCCTGAGCAGATTAGGTATGCGATGCTGCAGTGTCAGGGATGCTCTGTCTTCCACCAAGTGTTGACTGACTGCTCAGGAGTCTGGTCCTGTCCTCGAGGTCAGGAGGGGATGTGGAGAGAGTGCACATATTCCTTAAAAGCTTAATTACTTCAGCTGCCCAAGCTGAGAGCCAGTGCTTTCACAGAGGAGTTTTGTCATGGGTGGGAAAAGCTGAACAGATTGAACACATTTGTCTGCTTTTCTGTCCTGTTTCATTCCTCTTTTCATTGAATGGTTGGGAGGCCATCTAGTCCCGTGTTTCCAAAATATATTTACAGTTCTTTCCTTATGAGCCTCTGTCGTTCTATGCTATCGCAATTTCATTCACCATAACAGAGCGCTTCTCCCTCCCTGTTTAATTTTGCAGTTTGTTCAACCACTGTGTGGGTCGTGGGCCCACCCATGGACCCAGTGGAGGATATTCTCTTACCGCTCCCCTCCCTCGCCCTCCAGCTGGCAGCACGGGGACTGAAGATCTCGAAGCACCTCCACTAAGTGGAAAGGATGATAAAAGTGCTTTGTCACTGTGGGCCACCACTGATTGTCTTGCATTTACCATGACGCAGGTCTTTCCTTGCAGGCTCTGACCTCAAATCAGCTGAAATGTGTAACTTGCTGCAGTCCTGGTGAAACAGCAACTCCCACGCTTGCTGCGCTGTGCACGGAGGGATTGCTTCCCTGGCTCCTGCTACCTAAAGCGAGCTGCTCCTCTGTGCCAGGCAGTACCATCGGGGGGGAAAACCTATCCCGAGCCTCTCCCTGCTCACGCCCTTGATCCATTTGAGGTCTCTCCTCTAAATTAGTCTGCCAAAATGCATCTCTTCTCTACAGTTTCACCACTTCTACTGTTTTCAGTAGTGTTTTCCCTGAGAAGTTGTCATGATAACAGGCCACAGGCCTATTCCGACATGCTCTTCTCTTTGAGGAGCATTGGCCAAGCATCTTGCATAAGATACTTTCACTCGTGAAGTATGCACACCTGAAGACACTTCCCCATGTCACTGGCAGGCATCAGCATTAAGGATGATGTGGCAGCCCTGTTCAACTCCACCCCAGCAAGGAGCTAACTGTAGCTCACGGTCCAGAAAGACTGATTTTTTAAAAGCTGAAAGCCAGATTGCTGCAACAAAATCCTACTATTTCAACTGGAAAATCTGCTCAGCTGGAGCTGGGCTGCAGAAGAGGATGACTATCACATTGTGCATAAGACACCAGCAAGTAATCTGATGATTTTCTGTGACTAATACAATAGGTCACATTTGAACGGTCGACGGAGAGATGAGAGGTTTCATATTCTATTACCAAATCCCTGAGCCATCTGTGTCCTAATGACTTCTTTCAAAACAAAGGGAATAAAACTTCTGAATTGTGCAATGCCTTCTGACATCCTCTCTTAGGCAGAAGATGCCCATTGCTTCACATCAGCAAATGAGATCAATGCCTCCATCAATGACAGCTTCCGTGCACTCCTTTCAGGTACTTCTAACCATGCACTTGATGGTAAATATATCCCCCTTCTTGCTCAGGCTGGTACTGTCCACCACGAGGAACCCGAGGGTGGAAAGCAGACTGTCTGTTGCCACTGAGAGTGTTTGTTTCCAGTGGGGCAGCGGGATCATGAAGGCATGAACCCATCAGGAGCGCGGGGCTTGGCCGGGTGCTGCGGGCTGCGCATGGTCATGTCCTCATCCCTGTCCCCAGGGGTGGCAGCTGCTGGCTGGGCTCTGCCGCCAGTGCCAGGAGCTTCTGGGTGACCCATGTACGCCGGAGCTGTAGGTGAGGAACGAGAGCCTTTCCTATTTCACATCGTTTTTTTCTGCTTGTGCTTTAACAGCGGGAGGGTGTGCGGTGTCTCCTTTGCTCGTGGGTCGGCTCCTGCCACAGCTTTGGGGAGGATTCCTCAGAAACGCTCGGATGCTCACAGATGCTCACCTGCTCAAGGAGGGGTGCCCTGTGCCAGCCCGAATCCTGGGCTGGCTGAAACGCCAAGTGCGGACAGAAAACCCCGAAGAAATGAAGTGTTTCAAAGGGGAAGCTGCTGCCTTTGCTTCCCCAGGCCAAGCCCCCAGCACAGCCCCGAGGTGCCGGCGCAGCCCGGGTAGGTCAGCCACGCTACTGCCTTTTGAATCGCTGACCCTGAGCGCAATATCTGCGGCAGTGACGGCCGCCGGGGCTCTCAGCGGACTGAGCAAAAGCCTGTGGTCACCGAAGCCCATGCCACGCTCACTGAACTGGTAGAATTACCCGAGCTGGTTTGCTTAAGTGATAGCTCAGTAATGTTGATTAGTTGCGGTTGCAGTGCAAACCTGCCCCAGGGAAACCCAGGCCAGAAGTTTATCCATCAGCGCTTTCACTGTTGCGAAGCTTTCGATGACGTGGGGTTTGCGTGTTGGCTAGCAAAGGCCCTGAGCCCCCTCCGTGGGCCACAGCCTCGGCTCCAGGTGGTCCTGGGCCGCAGCAGGATGCACGGAGAGGTGCTGCCATGGTCTGCCTTTGGTCCTGTGTGTCCTTATAATTTGAGTTAAAACCATACACAAACAAAAGGACATAAACCGGATATATTTATTATTCCCTATTTATCGCTTATATAGTTTTGCCAAGCATATCATAGCATTGTTTGTGAGCTGCTATCTGGGATTACATATCCAATAAGTACGGTATATTATCAGCATACTATAGCGCTATTATGTATAATTATATGTGTTTATAGACATTCCATCACAGACCAGCATGGTTCTTGGTTACGTTTGTGATAGGCTGCGTGTTGCGTCACATTGACAAATGATATGCTACCTCTAATTAAGTACATTTATAGATGTATGCTGTATTTACTGCACACTATAGTATTTGCATCATCAATCAGAATCACCCTGTTGATAGGCCAGCTGATGTTTATTTGCTTAACGTCTTTTGATTCTTTAAACATCTATCTTTTAAGTGGTGGGTGCCTTACAATGGATTCATCCAGTAGTTAGACCTGACTTACACAACTGATTAACCCAGTCGGTGAAAACCTGTTTTCCCTGCGAGCCTCTGGCCAAGCCCCCGGCCGTTTTGCAGGGGCCAGGGTTTCACCGCCTACGGCTGGTCTCACACATCTACCCCATTCAGCTTATTTAGGAAGAGCTCTGTTCTTTGATGGGTTGGAGGTCACTGTAGATATGAACACAGGCTTCAAGTGAAAGGCTGGGTGAGGGGCTGTAACACCACCTAAAATCTGGGCTGCCAGCTGCAGCTCCTCTGTACTGCTTGCTCAAGGGCAAGGATTCTTGGGCCTGCAAAATAGCATTGGTCTGCTGTGCTCCTTCAGTCCTTTCCCTAATCTCTATTGAATCGCTTCTCTCTCCATACTACATAATTTAGGTCTGGTTGAGTACAGAGTATTTTATTTATTTATGTATTCAAATCTTTAAAATGCATCTCTAGGCATTTTAGCAGTACACAGGGCGCCTACCACATAAATTAAAAATAACAGCATAAACTTAGACAAAAGACTATCCATAAATAACTCCGCCTCAATTCACACCCTTAGCAATAGCCTTAGCTTGGAACAGGGAAATAGATGGGCTTTACAGCCTGGTGGGAAGGTTAATAAATCTGGGCGCTGAGGGACCAAAGGGGAAAATGAGTTTCAGAATTGAGGCGCTCCCTCTCCATCCCCTTTGTGGAGATGCCTTGCCTTCAACTCTTCACCTGTCCTGGTCCTCGGTGGCAGATCAGGTCCTGCTGGTCAACTTCGGGCTAGAAACACGGACTGTCAGGGACATCTCACACCGCTACCGTGCTGCCAGCTAGCTGACCACATTCTGATCACATGAATATCTTACTTTTAAATAAATTTCCACAGCTTCAAAAGTGATTTAATTTAGCACTGTATTTAGGTATCCGGTCTAAGACACATTAGAGATAGCTGGATAGTCGGAAGATGGTTATTCACCCTTTTCTAAAGATCAGGCACTTTTTATAGATTTCAGACTGAGCACCAAAGTCACCAGTTAGTTTTGAAAAGGTAAGTATGTGTGTGAGTGTACAGGGGAAAACGTCCTCCTTAGAAGTAATTTGCTGAAAACAGTTCTAGCATTTTGTTCCTGCCTATGGCAATTTATGAAACACAAATGAGATATTGTACCAGTAGCGATGCTGAAATAAATCACTCTAAAACCAGAACTGAAATTTTATTTCACTACTAAAGTAAATATAAAAGTGCTTTAGCACAGTTTCAAATTAGATTGGGGTTTGGTCAAGCTTGTTATAAATCCAATGACTGTAAAGCAAGTGGCTCGAGATGAGCGCTCAGTAGAACACCGTTGCCAGCGCGGCTCATGGGATGCCGCGCGGCGCAGAGCAGGGAGGAGAGAGAAGCAAAGGGGTGGGTTTTGCGCCCGCAGTACGGGAACCAAAGGCCGTGATGCAGCACGCTGTGTCTGGGTCTGCCGTCCGGCTCTTCAAACGGATGCTGAGAAGACACAGAGTGGGAGAGAACATACCGCCGAAACTGACCCACGGCCTGGAGAAACGCCTTCCTCTGAGTGAGCAGGGGAGCAGAGGCTGAGCCGAAACCGGAGTCCTACGGCCCACCTGGAAATGCTGCTGGAAGGCCGTGGAGGAGGGCACGCCGCAGGAGGGCAATGCCCGCGGGAGGTGGAGTCCTCTTGCGCTGGCAAAGACCAAGCGGAGGGGCACACGGTGGTAGCTCTACCTCCTCGGGAGCAGGGCTGACTCCCAGCTTGGGCTACCCCCACGGCTAGTCGTGTACCTGCGGCCACCCGGGGCCGATCGTACCGATGCACCTGTGCAGAGATCTTCTGGTACCACGGGCTCTTTCTCAGGGGCAAAGGCGTAAAACATCAGCCAGCCGCTGGGAGCAGGTGTTCCCGTCAGAAACACGTTCGGCCTGGCTGCTCCTGCCCTGGTGCAGCGTGATGGGCGCGGGGAGCTGGGCTGCTCCCTCCAGCTTACACCCCCGTCGTCGTCTTCTTGCTCTCAGCTTGCAGAGCGGCCGGTGAGCTGCTCC